>NC_044351.1:29311819-29611819 GCF_007364275.1 Archocentrus centrarchus | reverse complement strand
AGGTGCATAAAATCAAGTACCCAGGCATGCAGACTGCTTCTACAAACATCTGTAAAAGAATGGGTCTCTTTCAGGAGCTCAGTGAATTCCAGCGTGGTACTGTGACAGGATGCCGCCTGTGCAACAACTCCAGTTGTGAAATTTCCTCACTGCTAAATATTTTCTACAGTCAACTATTAGTGGTATTATAACAACGTGGAAGCGACTGGGAACGACATCAACTCAGCCACGAAGTGGTAGGCCACATAAAATCACAGAGTGAGGTAAGCAGATGCTGAGGCACAGTGTGCAGAGGTCATCAACTTTCTGCAGTCAATCACTACAGACCTCCAAACTTCATGTGGCCTTCAGATTAGCTCAAGAAGTGTGCGTAGAGGTCCATGGAATGGGTTTCCATGGCCAAGCAGCTGCATCCAAGTCTTACCTCAACAAGAGCAATGCAAAGCATTGGATGAAGAATTTTATTAGCACTATATTAGCACTAGCAAGCAGTCTGATTAACCTATACTGCGGGGTTGTTAAATTTTTCTGGCTAGAACCCTGCAGGAAAACGGTACTTGTCTAACTGCATTGTGCTAAGTGTAAAGTTTGGTGGATGGGGATTATGGGGTTATTTTTCAGGAGTTGGGCTTAGTTCCAGTGAAAGTAATCATTAATCCTTGGGCACACCAATATATTTTGGACAATTTCATGCTCCCAGATATGTGGGAAAAATTTGGGGATGGCCCTTTTCTGTTCCAACATGACTGTACATCAGTGCACAAAATAAGGCCCATAAATATTTAAGGGTATTTCCCCTTAAATGGCGCCATATTTCTAAGGCTTTCCAACCATAAAAGATATATTGCCAAGAAGCATTATTACAACAAAGAAATAACCAAACACAAACTGCCTTACTTTTTTGCCAGGTTTATATAAAAGTGGGGGGATAAAATTTTTATCCCCTACTCAGATTTTTAGCACTGCATCTTGAAACAGCCTAGCAAATATCAGTCAATTCAGAAACTGATTTCACTTTCAGTGCTCAAGATCTTGTGTGGGGCAGGACAATTAGCTTTTCGTTAGGTCAAAAAGCACCGCTCTTAAAAAGTATGATAATTGCATAAAAGTGGAATGAACCAGATTCAGAGCATCATTACTCATAAAAATCCTAACGTGTCAACAACCTGCCTGAGCGTTGATATCACAGTTCCGTACAAAGGTGAGTTGTGCAGCTTTTTCTTTCATCTTGTTGAATTGCGGCTGTGCACCTGGCTGCTTTCTCCGACATACTGCAGTCATTACGTGCAGGCTTTGCTGGCTTTGCGTGATGGTGCAGCTGCTGTGATAGGCTCATGGAGAGGAGCAGACACATTCCTTTGTAAAAAGGTCAACCCTAATCTGACCATCGTTCACTGCATCATTCATATATTGGAACCTACATTTCAAGATGCTGTAGAACACTTGATACAGACAAGTCATTTCTACATATTTATTAGCTCTCAAACTGAAAAGTCTGTTGCTGATCTCTGTAAGTGAACTGGGTCGACTCCTTCCCTGTACATGTGGGTAAAAGAGGGTGACGCGGTGCAAATGGTGCTCTGCAGAAAAGTAGAAAAAGTCTGTCATCAAAGAGACTGTTTTCTGTTTGATATGTAGGAATCTGCCTTAGCAGAATATTTATGTGGCCTAATATTTTTAAGCATTTTGTGCTGTTGAAATTTGAGCTTTTTTTATATTAAATATTGAAGTTATGGCAAAATAGTACTAAGTAGAAGAGGGATGTAAATCTTGCATGTTTTGTTATGTTTGATTGGATAATCTGTGTCTGAACTGAAGAGAAAAATTCAGACTGAGAATATTGTGCATATTACTTTAATTAAAAACCCTACAGTATTCTTGTAACAAGCCGTAGTTATGTTTAATTATTTTGTGTGTGTGTGTGTGTGTGTGTGTGTGTGTGTGTGTGTGTGTGTGTGTGTGTGTGTGTGTGTGTGTGTGTGTGTGTGTGTGTGTGTGTGTGTGTGTAGGAGGAAGTTTAAACCTTACCCCATCTGTTTTTTGTTTTTTTTCACATATTGCACCATTTACACCAATCAGGCATGACATTATGACCACTGACTGTGAAGCAGATAACACTGATTATCTCTTCATCGTGGCACCTGTTAGTTGGTGAGATGTATTAGAGAGCAACTGAACATTTTGTCCCCAAAGTTGATGTGTTAGAAGCAAGAAAAATGGACAAGTGTAAGAATTTGAGGGTTTGAGCAAGTCTGACAGGAGTCAAATTGTAATAGTTAGACAACTGGGTCAGAGCATCTCCAAAACTGCAGCTCTTGTGGGGAGTTCCCAGTCTGCAGTGGTCCAAGGAAGTGGTGAACCAGCAACAGAGTCGTAGATGGCAAAGGCTCATTGATGCACGTCGAAAGCAATGGCTGGCCCGTGTGGTCCGATCCAACAGACAGCTACTGTAGCTGAAAAATGTCATGCTAGTTTTGATAGAAAGTTGTCAGAATACACAGTGCATCCCAGTGTGTTGCATTTGGGGCGGCATGGCATATATATATATATATATTATGGAATGCCGTTTAGGAAATATTATATATATATACAGTGGTGTGAAAAAGTGTTTGCCCCCTGCCTCATTTCCTGTTTTTTTGCATGTTTGTCACACTTAAGTGTTTCGGAACATCAAACCAATTTAAACAATAGTCAAGGACAACACAAGTAAACACAAAATGCAAGTTGTAAATGAAGGTGTTTATTAGTAAAGGTGAAAAAAAATCCAAACCATCATGGCCCTGTGTGAAAAAGTGATTGCCCCCCTTGTTAAAACATACTATAACTGTGGTTTTTCACACCTGAGTTCAATTTCCCTAGCCACACCTAGGCCTGATTATTGCCACACCTGTTCCCAATCAAGACATCACTTAAATAGGAGCTGCCTGACACAGTAAGGTCCACCAGAAGATCCTTGAAAGCTACACATCATGCCGAGATCCAAAGAAATTCAGGAGCAATTGAGAAAGAAAGTAATTGAGATCTATCAGTCTGGAAAGGGTTATAAAGCCATTTCCAAAGCTTTGGGAATCCAGCGAACCACAGTGAGAGCCATTATCCACAAATGGCGAAGACATGGAACAGTGGTGAACCTTCCCAGGAGTGGCCGGCCGCCCAAAATTACCCCAAGGATGCAGCAACGACTCATCCAAGACGTCACAAAAGACCCCACAACAACGTCCAAAGAACTGCAGGCCTCACTTGCCTCAGTTAAGGTCAGCGTTCATGCCTCCACCATCAGAAAAAGACTGAGCAAGAATGGCCTGCATGGCAGAGTTCCAAGAAGAAAACCACTGCTGAGCAAAAAGAACATTAAAGCTCATCTCAATTTTTCCAAAACGCATCTTGATGATCCCCAAGACTTTTGGGACAACATTCTGTGGTCCGATGAGACAAAAGTGGAACTCTTTGGAAGGTGTGTGTCCCATTACATCTGGCGTAAAAGGAACACTGCATTTCAGAAAAAGAACATTATACCAACAGTAAAATATGGTGGTGGTAGTGTGATGGTCTGGGGCTGTTTTGCTGCGCCAGGACCTGGAAGACTTGCTGTGATAAATGGAACTATGAATTCTGCTGTCTACCAAGAGATACTGAGGGAGAATGTCAGACCATCTGTTCGTGTACTCAAGCTTAAACGTACTCGGGTTCTGCAGCAGGACAATGATCCTAAACACACCAGCAAGTCCACCACTGAATGGTTGAAGAAAAACAAAATGAAGACTTTGGAGTGGTCTAGCCAAAGTCCTGACCTGAATCTTATTGAGATGTTGTGCTATGACCTTAAAAAGGCCGTTCATGCTCGAAAACCCTCTAATGTAACTGAATTAGGACAATTCTGCAAAGATGAGTGGGCCAAAATTCCTCCAGAATGCTGTAAAAGCCTCATTGCAAGTTATCGCAGACGCTTGGTTGCAGTTGTTGCTGCTAAGGGTGGCCCAACCAATTATTAGGTTTAGGGGGCAATCACTTTTTCACACAGGACCATGATGGTTTGGATTTTTTTTCACCTTTACTAATAAACACCTTGATTTACAACTTGCATTTTGTGTTTACTTGTGTTGTCCTTGACTATTGTTTAAATTGGTTTGATGTTCCGAAACACTTAAGTGTGACAAACATGCAAAAAAACAGGAAATGAGGCAGGGGGCAAACACTTTTTCACACCACTGTATATTAAAATGAGAGTCTGAATATATTGAATGAAACTTGAATATATTGAATGAAAGTCTGAATATATTGAATGAAAGTCTGAATATATAGAATGAAACTTGAATATATAGAATGAACTCTGAATATATTGAATGAAAGTCTGAATATATAGAATGAAACTTGAATATATAGAATGAACTCTGAATATATTGAAGGAACTCTGAATATATTGAATGAAAGTCTAGAAGGCCCTGTCTAGAATCGGAGATGTGGATGTGGAAGGCATGTTCTGCTTATTGTTAGCTTGATACGCAGGAGCTGTCTGACCTGAGAGATTCACTGAATAAAACTCTTCATCAGTAGTATGATTAGGAACACTGCTGCTAGCATTATGTTGGCCAGTTCATGCATTTGCCAGGGTGTTAATTAGCTACTCATTATTTAGGATTTCTGCCACTAAATTCCCTGCAGATTGACTCATAGTGTCATTTCTTCTAGCGACATAATGTGCTTTACGTAACGAAAACACTAGATGGCGCAAGAGCTTCCGTGACGTCAGTTTTCATTCAATATATTCAGACTTTCATTCAATATATTCAGACTTTCATTCAATATATTCAAGTTTCGTTCCATATATTTAGACTTTCATTCAATATATTCAGAGTTCATTGTATATATTCAGACTTTCATTCAATATATTCAAGTTTCATTCAATATATTCAGACTCTCATTTTAATATATATATATAATATTTCCTAAACGGCATTCCATAATATATATATATATATATATATATATATATATATATATATATATATATATATATATATATATATATATATATATATATATATATATATATTTGACACCTGAGTCAAATTAACGTATTAAAAATTTTAACGCATTTTAATCGCACTTTGCACCGTGGAACGTTTCTCAGTGCACGAGTTCCAGGCATACAGATTATATCGACGCACAATGTCCAAATTAGGGGCCGAATCCTGCGAAGGACCCGGCCCACAAAGGCCGGAAGTGAGCGGCTAGCCTTCATATCAGCGTCATCTGCCATCACCTCTGCCTAACTCATGTCGCCTAGCAACAGTGAGTGTGAAGCACAGCTGTGTAAAAACAGCTGGTTAAACGGAGAACAAACTTTTTCTCCTTTTTGTGGTTTAATTTTAAGTCTTTAATTCAAAATAAGCTGTTAAAACAAGCATAACACATTTCAACATCAAGGAATACAGCTGAGCTAATGATTAATTTCCAACTATATTAAGTGAGACATTAATGTTGAATAAAACTATCCAGTTATGATGCTTAACTTTAATTTCAGGTGTTTGCTTATCACAGGAGCACTTCTGCCCTTTGTTGGTCTGTGTAGCAGACTGGTGGGAAAATGAACAAAATGTTGAAGTTTAAGCTTATGTATATTGATTTATTCATCAACTAAACTTAAATTAATATTTCTCATGTCAAATATTGAAATGCGATTAAAATGCGATTAATTTCGATTAATTAATTACAAAGCTTGTAATTAATTCGATTAATTTTTTTAATCGAGTCTCACCCCTAATATATATATATATATATATATATATATATATATATATAATGTCATTCAGACTGAAGAAATGTAGTCTAATAGTAACAAAGACAAAGACAGGGAAGGTATTCAGAACTAATGGGATTTCGCTACCAGAAGGTAGCATTGAGGACAGTTACAACTACCTTGGGACCTCAGAGGAAAATGGGAACCAGGAAGAGGCCACTAGGAAAGCTGCAATCACCGAGTACCTGAGGAGTCAGCTGAATGGGAAGAACAAGATCTGGGCAATCAACACCTACACCTTACCAGTCATCAGATACCCTGCTTGGATAATAAGCTGGCCAAAGGAGGAGATAGAAGCCACTGACATTAAGACAAGAAAGCTCCTTACCATGTATGGAGGGTTTCACCCCAAATCCAGCACCCTGAGACTGTACGCTACGCAGAAGGAAGGAGGATAAGGACTACTGAGTGTCAGAACTACAATCCAGGATGAAAAAACAAAGATCCATGAATACATTAGGAAGATGGCTACAAGTGATCATATGCTTAGTGAATACCTCAGGCAGCAGAAAAGAACAGTAACCATCATGGAAGGACAGGCCCCTGCACAGCATGTACCACGGGCAGATAGAAGAAGTGGCTGGCGTCAAAAAATCCTACCAATGGCTGGGCAAAGTTGGGCTAAAATTTAGCACTAATTATGGCAGCACAGGAACAAGCACAAAATCGATGGAGGCTGGGGTCTACCACACAAGGCAAGACCCCAGGTGCAGGTTGCACCAAGATACCCCTGAGACAATCCAACAAATAACAGCAGGGTGCAAGATACCAGCAGTCAGGGCATACATGGAACACCATAATCAAGTGGCTGGCATAGTATACAGGAACATCTGTGCCAAGTATGACCTGGAAGTCCCGAGATACGCCTCCAAGGGTGGTTGAAAATGACAAAGCTAAAATCCTGTGGGACTTCAAGATACAGACGAACAAAGTGGTGATCGTTAACCAACCGGACATGGTAATGGTGTACAAGCAGAGGAGGAAGGTCATAGTGATAGATGTAGCAATACCCACTTGACTTCTCCACAGAGACAAAGAGGCAATGTTTGGTGGAAGCAGCTTTATTAACTTTATTAAATATAAACTATGTTTGGTCAAGCTGACTTACTGAACAGTCCTGTGAGACAAGGGCTAAACAGGGAAGTGTTCTGGGTCTTGTCAGGATAAATAGAAAAAATAATGCTATATTCCATGTGCACAGCAAAGCTGCCTAAAAACCTTAACATTCTCTGTATTTATGTCTTTTTTTTTCTTTTTTCTTTTTTTGCTCCTCCCTGCATCTTTTGCTCTCAGTGCTGCTCTGCTCTCATCTGCTCTCCTCCACAGACTTGTTTATTTCTCTGCTTTGCTTTAGATTGGTTAAGCTGTCCATGGCAGAGTAGCAACAAGGTTGTTTGTGATGTCTGTACGGTCGGAAGGATGACAGTGAGAGGCTTGATAGTTCCATTAATGCTCCTTTGGTCTTCCATTTCAAGGCTGCACAAGTGCTCTAATGCCCATTTTGTGTGTGTGTGTGTGTGTGTGTGTGTGTGTGTGTGTGTGTGTGTGTTTCTTTTTAGAAAACTCAGAGAAAAAAGTCTCATGGCTAAAAAGGTACTTTGACAGTGTTTGTGTTTGTTTATATTATTCACATTTTGGGGATATAAATCTGTTTACAATGTCGAGTTTTGTGATGAAGACTTGGTTTAAATTTAGATTAAGGTTTTAGGTTTTGAATTAAGATTTTATGTTAAGGTTAAGGCAGGGGTTAAGGAAAATAAATGTGCATTACATCTCTAATGGTATTCTGAGGACATGAGATATGGCAGAAACGTTTCAAAACTTTTCTTTTCCTTCCTTTTTTTTTGAACACTGCTGTGATTTCTAATGCAGTGAGTGTGTGTGGCAGGTGTCTCATAAATAATGTGACACCTCTCTGACAGCAGTGGATTATCAGGCCACCTGAAGTTTCTGTCTGTCCAAGTTAGGGTCAGAGAGACAGTCATGACACACTGCTGGGAGAACTGTACTGCTTTACAGTAAGCAAGAGTGTGGTTGTCAAACTAAACTAAAATAAATAAAAAAAAATAAGAATACATGAACTCTTAAGTTCTAGTACATCTTCCAAATCTACCCGAGTAGCTGCCAATGCTTCCCACATTGGGGGGTGACTGTTAATGTCAGTGAGATGGTTTTATGCGATTATTTTACTATTTCTAGTTCAGGCTAAAAAGATCAAATAGATGATTCAGATTGACTTCAGTTAATTTGCGCACTGTACAGTACTGCTGTTGCGTAGCGGGAGAGTAGGGTTTTTTTTGGTGTTGTTAGTGCTCACCTAAACCTTCTAAACACTTGGAGTTTTGTCTGATTTCAGGGGCATGAACAATTGGACAAGATGTAAAAATAAATAAATAAAAATGACCCCTGACTCATATTTGCAAAAGTAGGTTTGTGTTTGCATTACGCGCTAGCTTTTTACTTTTGGCTGTTTCCTTTTTCACAAGGGTCACCATGGCGGGTAGGTTTTTGGCAGTAGGTTGACTGGCTTTCCAGTGGGCTGCACTGATGTAGAAAAAAAAGAGCTTTAGGGTTACCTTCATTGTTACTATGGTTTTGTATCTAAGACACCAAACTGCAAAACAGTGCTGTGTTAGTCACAGTTTAACAGTGCTGCTACAATTCCAGCACCTCTTCCAATTTGACTGTCTGTTCAAACATTAATTACTAATCTAGCACAATAAAAATAACAAGTCCCTGACCTTAATATCTGCCATATTGGGCAACCTCTCCCAGTCTTTAACAAAGGGTTGCAGTCACAAGTGACTTCTATATCTAAAAGAGAAACTACTAAGGGAAATAAAAAAAAAATAATAATAATAATAAAATTTATTTAATTTAAAAATATTTTTTAACCAAATTAAAAAATGTTAATAAATAATTAAAAATAAATAAATAAAAGGGAAACTGCAACTCTTACCAATCAGATCTGCTATATTTTAAGATTTTTCTTATGTTTTAATGAATATTGTTCAATATGTTCCTATAAATAAAAAAAGGCAGAGAAGCAAATTATTGAATGAATAGTATATACTGAAGCTCAGCAGTTTATCTTATTTCTTTTATAATGCTCAGCCTCTTTATTTCCTGGCTCACTCTTACACTCATCCCATTCCCAATCCTGTTTAAGATTGTTTGGTCAGAGACATTCACACCAGTGGCTGGTGGAGGTCATTTTGTAGCTCTGGCACTGCTCATCCTGTTCATCACACAAAGAAGTAGATATCGATCCTGCTGATGGGTTAAGGACCTTCTACGGCCCTGTCCAGCTCTCCTAGAGTAACTGTCTGTCTCCTGGAATCTCCTCCATGCTCTAGAGCAGGGGTGTCAAACTCCAGGCCTCAAGGGCAGGTGTCCTGCAGGTTTTAGATGTGTCTCTGCTTCAACACACCTGAGTCAAATATAGAAGTCATTAGCAGGACTCTAGAGAACTTGACTGCATACTGAGGAGGTAATTCAGTCATTTGATTCAGGTGTGTTGGATGAGGGACACATCTAAAACCTGCAGGACACCAGCCCTCGAGGCCTGGAGTTTGACACCCGTGCTCTAGAGACTGTGCTGGGAGACACAGCAAAGCTTTTGGCAATGGCACGTATTGATGTGCCATCTTGGAGGAGTTGGACTACCTGTGTAACCTCTGTAGGATCCAGGTATTGCCTCATGCTGCCAGTAATTACACTGACCCTAGCCAATTGCAAAAATAATGAAGAAAAAGAAACGTTGAAGAGGAAAAAATGTCAGTGGCCTCAGCCTGTAAAACTATTCCTGTTTTGGAGGTTGCCTCATTGTTGCCCCTCTAGTGCACCTGTTGTTAATTTCATTAACACTCAAAGCAGCTGAACGACTCTCTCTTCTACTTAACCGTCCAGATCAATATCCCAGAGGTTTCAAATGACTTGATACTATTCTTTAATTTTAAAAAAGTGTCCCCTTATTTTATTTATTTATTATTTATTTATTTTTTGAGCAGTGTACATTTTAAATTAAACAATGAGCTTAGAAAATACAAAACCTTAAATATTAAGTCATGGCTTAGAATGGGAAGCACTGGACTGCCCAGCATCTTTGTATATAAATTGTACATAACTATCTCCACCCCCTGCTTCTTTGCAGCTAATACTTCAGCAATTTTGCTACTTCAAACATGATGTAGTGCATCATGTATTTTCATTTTCTTGTAATGGTACTTTTAAATTGTTAAAGATCTGATTGCTTTTTCTCATAAAGGTATGGAGAAGCCTAAATGTGCTGCAGCCCTTACCTATCCTAGCTGCATATTAGAACTCAGCAGGGGAGCCCTATTGGAAACTGAAGCCTCCAGCTCTTGTCTTTGAAATTCTCCGACTGCACAGATTTAATTAGCACCAACATTCACCCTAAATTTTTAATTTAGGTTTTCAATTATCATAGTGTGACTGGATGGTAGCTACAGGTGGATTCTTTTTGGAGGAATATGGTCTCTTTGGCAGATTTATCTTGATCAAGGGTAGTCTCATTAGAGAATTATTTTAAGATTATAAAAATATGGTGAAGTGCATTTTCATTTTTTCCCCCACACAGGTAAAAGCAAAGTTATAGTTCAGGTTGGATCAGCTCATGTTTGTAGCATTCCAAATGATGCAAACCGGTAATTTAGTAATAGGAGTGGAGTGCAAAAAACAGTTTGTGGCTGTAGAGTAGAAATTAACATATACCACTCAGCACTGAGATACTATATATAGTATGTTCTTATTGTTGCTGCTGTATGCTGCAATACCAGTGCAATATGTGCAGCATTTTAAAATGCATACTGTACCACTCATTCATGAAGTGCATTGCTGAATTAAAGTGAAGTTGCATTAATCATGTCCATCCAACACTGTGCCAGTGTTTCTTTCTCTCATAGTTGTATTTCTTTAAAGCGACAAAGGTTTTAAGAATTCCCTCTTGAGCTCGTGTGCATCAGCCTCTCATTAATAGTTTGAGGTATTAGTTGCCTTTCATTGTAAATGTAGCTTGTGTCCTTGGTCCTTCTTGAAGCACTCTGAGAAATACATATGATTAAGTTTTTTATGAATGAATCTTCTCACTGTGTCAGTTACACAAGATGTACCTGAGTATCTGAACACCCTTCAAATGAAAAGTTTCTTTAAATCATTTATAAGTGCTACATACAAAAACAAGCAGAGAGGCACAGCGAGACAGCCGGGGGGCAAAAAGTCAAGAAGAAAAAGTAGCAGATGCTTGATGATGAACGTATTCATGTGTTCTAGAGTGCAGCACATGAATACGTTCTGCTGAATCCATCTGCCTTTCTCTCATTCTCCCTACTTGCACTAATTTAACAAAGTTCCCACCAACACTCAGTGTCCATATGTCTGTATTTGTGTATGTTTGTGTGTGGGAGGGCTCATCTGAGCACTATGCATGTGTGGAGAAGCACAGGCAAGGATTTCATTAAGTGTAAAGCTTGACTTCATGGTGATTAACTGCTTTGTTCATTGGTCACCTGAAGTGGCCTTACTGACCGCAGTATCTGAAACAATGAGGGGAATAAAGGAGAAAGGCTGAAATGGAGTGAAAATAGTGAGGAAGAGGGTGTTTGTGCTGATTAAAGTAAGGGAAAGAAGAAAAAAAGAGAAGAAAGGACAAATGAGGAGTAATAGATCACATCAACCTCCCAATATCTTTCTGAGTTAACGCCTTCTGGGAAATAGTGCACTTACTATTACAAGAGTTTCAGCGGGACTTTAATTTCTGTTGATGTTATAATAATTGAACACATCAACCGCACTTGTGTCTTTATGTCTTTAAATCTATTACTACAACTACAAAGTGTTTGTCTTGAGGATTTTGGACGTTCTCCATTCTTAACAAATACTATATCTTCAAGAAAGCCACTCACTGTTATTACATGCACATTTGTTTTCCTTTGTTATTTAAGATTTATTTTTAAGAAAAACAGTATAACAAAAGGAAAGCTGGGGACCAACATGTACCAATAGCCTGCTCCTGAACCCAAAACAGGTATTATGATCTCTCTGAACTGGTCGTTCACACAACCAGAGGTTTACAGTGAATGGGCTAAAAAAGAGAAAACATCCAGTGAGCTGCAGTCCTCTGGGCAAAAATGCCTTGTTTGCCTGTTTGTTGTCACATGAAAAACAAAGATTTAATAATTAAGTGACCTTGGCTTTTGACCTTGACCTCCAGGAGTTGATCTCTGCATAATGTCTTGATATGGAGAATAATCGTGCAAGGTTTCATCAAAATCCTTCAAACTATCAATTTGAAATGAAGTGGGCATGAAAAAAACTTAACAAAAAAAAAAAAAGATTTAACCATATGAGCTTGACCTTTGACCTTGACCTCCAAAGGTTGAGCAGTGCATATCATCTTGATATGGTGAACTAGTAAAGTGCAATGTCAAGAAATGAAATTGATTCTATGGTTTTAATCTATATTTAAATCTGTTTTACATCCCAAGTATACCTCAAGTACTTCAGTCCACATAGCAGTCATGTTGGTGAAGATCGAGTCTATTGTTGATTGGTTGCCCATTGTAGGCTCACTAAGCTGTTGTCGATAGCTGTGTTCTGAGGCAAATTTCTGGAGGGCTAGCTGCTGTAGTGAGTTCTTGCTGTAAACCACATTGAAGTGTCCAAAGAGAATAGTATTTCTACCTTGCAAATGTTCTTCATGGATTACTGTCAATTCTTTGAGCAACACTGAAATATTTGTAGATGTTGGCTTGTACACAAATAAGACTTTGTGTTGAATACTTCAACCAGAATCATTTCAGCTGTGTTTTAACCTCCTGAAACCCTGTGTCCACATGTGGGGACATTACATTTTGGCTTTGCTGCACCTTATACTTCATTCTGCTCAATAGTGTTTTATACTTTGTTAAGTCATGTTGTTTTTGTTGTGTTGTGCTATAAAATAATACCATTGTCCACATCTGAGGACATTTTTTTTCACAAAGGTATGTAACTGCCATGTAACAAAATGTAACTTCCTGTTCAAAGAGGAAGCTTAGTTTATATACATATCAGGTCCATCTAATCACAAATATCTAGGAGAAATTAAACATGCAGATACAGTCACTGGATTCACAGGTATTTTGCTGCATAGTATCATGCCATGAGTTGGCCTTTTATTTCCAGTCACTGAAGCATCTTGTCTGTACTGATGGAACCCAGTAGTGGCTGTGGCTAGCTCTGTGTTGGCTTCAAGGCAGCGTGAGGAGACCTAGCATTTTCAAATGACATTGAAAACCTTTTTAAAAAATGATCATTATAGATGTGGTTATTCATTTAATGAAATAACTTATTGAGTTATAAAGAAGCAAAACTTGTAAAGAAGTAAAACAGTTATCGTTCTATGTACTCGTTTAATGGAATAAGCATAAACAGATTTTTTTTTTAATTATTCAGTTTGTATGCTGATTTAAATTCATCCAATGAGCTGTACAGTATAAAAAAAATGGGCATGTAACAAATAAAGAGTCACAATCCTAAAGTGCTGGAGACAAACCCACATACAATCCCAAGTGTGTTTTGGTCAAGTGTGTTTAAGCATTTCCCCATGAAGTTTGGTATGTGTAGGCCACATGGTTCTTGAGTTATTGAGTGGACACTTCAATGGACACTACTGGATACCCACCAGTGCGCCATGGGTGTTCACGGTATACCTCCCGTCTTTCGTCAGGCATATAATAGTCACTTGTTGCAGCCAATGCATGCAGAAGAGCATCTATGAGCACACAACACATTGAACCTTGAAGCAGATTGGCTGCAGCAGCAGAAGACCACATTAGGTGTCACTCCTCTCAGCTAAGAAGAGGAAATTAAGGCTACAATTAACCAAAATTCACCAAAATTGGACAATAGAAGATTGTACAAACATTGTCTGGTCTGATGAGTCTGGAACATTTAAGAATAAGAATAACTTTATTGATACCAGAGGGAAATTCATATGTCTGACATAACTCATCTGTTATTTGTATGAAAATTGAAAAGCCTAATGGCTGTGGGTACAAATGATTTTTTTGTATCTCTCCACTGTAAAACAGAGGGGTCTTCTGGCACTGATGTTTTTTGTTCCATAAAAATGTTACAAAGGGGTGATCAGAGTTGTTCAGGGTGGCTTCTAATGTCTTTAGTGTGCATTTTCCACCACCTCTCCCAGTGTGTCTATTCTTGCTCCAATTACAGAGCCAGTTTTCCTCAAGTTATCCTCTAGTCTGTCCAGTCTCCTTGCATCCTTGTTTCTGATACTGCCACCCCAGCAGACTGCAGCATAGAACATCACACTTCGCACCACAGACTGGTGTACATCTTCATCATATTACTGCTGATGTCAGGAGATCTTAGTTTTCTTAACAAAAAGAGACGGTTCTGCCCCTTTTTGTATAGTTCATCTGTAGTCAGGGACCAGCCTACTTTGTTATCCAGTTGTAAACCTAGATATTTATATTTTGTTACCACCTCTATGTCCACCCCACAAACTTTCACTGGCTGTAAAGAGGGCCTTAATTTAAAGAAATCTATTATCATTTCCTTCGTATTAGAGGTGTTCAGTATGAGGTGGTTTTTGTGATTCCAGTGGCTGAAGGCTTTAACAAAATCCTTATATTTAGATTCCTATCCATTCCTGATACACGCCACAGTGACAGTGCCATCCGAGTATTTCTGCATGTGGCAGGACTCAGAAATGTATTTGAAGTCTTCGGTATACAGTGTGAAAAGGAATGGAGCCAGGACAGTCCCCTGTGGAGCACCCACGCTGCTCATTAATGTCCCAGAAACACAGTTCCACAACCTGGCAAAATGTGGCAAACTTTCTGTCAAATAGTCTGTGATCAAATCAAAGAACATAACTCTCACATAAGCGCCACATAACTCCAGATGACCGAGGGCTCGGTGAAGAATGTCGGTGAAGGACAGCATCATTTACTCCAGTGTGTTGTTTGTATGCAAACTGCAGGGGATCAAGTTTGTCTTTGAATCGGCCATTGCAAGGTTTTTGGGTGTGCGATGTAAGGGCCACTGGTCTGTAGTCCTTTAGTTAGCTGGATACTTTATTTTTGGAACCTGGTACAATACAGGATGTCCTCCACAGTGACGGCACCCGTCCCAACTGTAGACTCAGGTTAAAGATCCTGTGCAGAAATTGACAGTCCTTAAGCAGCCTTGGACACACACTATCAGGGCCAGCAGCTTTCCCAGAACATGGTCTTCCTAGCTCTAATCTGACCCCTGTCTCTGTGACAGACAAGGACGGAGGAACAGATGTGAGAGGGGGAGTAGCTACCACATTAGAGATGCAAGGAGATGGGTTGGCTGTAGTAGAGAAGCACACTTGTGGATTAGAAAAGTAGCAGTGAGGATGTCCGCATGGTGAGGAAGAAGAAGAAGACTGAAGAGCAGCAGTGGAAGTAGGTGTGACTGCAGAAGTGAATCTGTTGAAGATCTGATTGAGTTCATCACCTCTTTCCACATCACCAATAAGTGGCTGTCATTTCTTTTTCTTGTAGCCAGAGATGGTATTGATTCTACTCGACACCTCACAAATATTGCTGTGTTGGAGATTCCTTTCTATCTTTTTTTTGCATTTCACTTTTGCTATTTTCAGTCTCTTCTTCAGGTCATGTTGCACCTGTCTGAGTCGTTCTTTATCACCATCTCTGAAAGCTACCTTTTTCTGGTTGAGGATGTGCCTTTATGTCACTTGTGATCCAGGTTTTGTTATTGTGGAAACAGCGAACAGTTTTTGTAGGTATGACTGTGTCGCTACAGAAGTTGATGTATTCAGTAAAGCAATCCACCTGCCAGTGTCCATACTGTTCTCATCTCTTTCCAGCAGCACATTCCAATCTGTGCATTCAAAGGAGTCCCTTGGAGCCTCAGTAGCATCAGATGTCCATAACCTGACTGTGGGTTTAGTAACATGTCTGCAGAAAACCCAAGTTGTGGTCTCATATACCGAGTGGTGGCAAGACAGTAGCTCTGTAAGGTTCTTTGACATTGGCGTACAGCAGATCCAGGGTTTTGTTTTCTCTGGTAGGACAGCCAACAAACTGTGTGAATCCAGTCAGGTGGAAGGAGAGAGAAACATGATTGAAGTCTCCTGAAATTATGAAGAGCGCCTGTGGATGTTTAGTCTGTATCCTAGCAACAGTTTGATGGAGAAGTTCACATTGAACTTCGACTGTTGCCTTGGGTTGAATGTACACAAGTACTGTTATGACATGAGTGAATTCTCTTGTTACATTATATGGTTGCATACCAGCTGCCAATAATTCAATATCAGGACAACACATCTTCTCCTTGACAGTGATACGTGCAGGATTACACCATCTCTAGTTCACAAATAAAGCCAGACCCCCACCTTTTTTCTTGCCGCTGGCTTTAGCATCTCTGTCTGACCATATATGAGTGTAACCAGGTAGATTCACATTAGAATCTGAGATGTTTTGGTTCAACCATGTTTCAGTAAAATATGTGAGACTGCGCTCATGGTATATTTTCTGGGTCTTCATTAATATCTCCAGCTCATCACTTTTGTTGGGCAGAGAGTTGACATTTCCCATGATGACTGTTGGCAAAAAGGGCTTATATCTCCGCTTCCAAGGCTTCACCATTGCACCAGCACGACAACCACGAAAATGCCTCTTTATCTCAGCTGGAACAGGGTGGTAGCTTCCAGATTTGCTCCATTTCAATGAAAGAAGCTCTTCTCTTGATTAAACTCTTCTCCCCACAGACGTTTCCATCAGTACTTGACAAAAAGAAAAGAAATTCTACAAAAATACAACAAAAATAAAATAAGGAGATCAGTTGAAGCACATGTTGTTTGGATGGTGGAGTCAGAATTTGACATAAACAACATGAAAGCATGAATCCAGCCTGCCATGTGTCAGCAGGTCAGGCTGCTGCTGGTGGTGTAATGGTGTGGGGGATATTTTTTACTTTTCCATTTTATATACATACATTGTACATTACTTTTTTGGCACACTTTGGGCCCCTTAGTACCAACTGAGCATCAATTGAGTGTTACAGCCTGCCTGAGTATTGTTTCTGACCATATCTATTTCTTCATGCTTAATAACATACCATGTCACAAAGCTTGAATAATCTCAGACTGGTTTCTTGAACATGACAATAAGTTCATTTAACTCAAATGGCCTCCACAATCAGCAGATCACAATCTAATAGAGCAGCTTTGAGACATGGCGAAACAGTGACTCGCATCATGGATGTGCAGCCAACAACTGTGATTCTATCATGTCAGTGATAGAATCTTATGTGGTGCTTTTCTACTCTGCATGAGCACTCAAAGTGCTTTATGCAGTATGTCTCTTTCAGTCACTCACATTCATACAAGCACTTTCTACATCTAAGCGCTTTCTGTCTAACATTTACACACAGTTGCACTCCGATGAACACATCAGGAGCAACTTGGGGTTCAGTATCTTCCCCAAGGCACCCCAAAGGTATCTTCCCCATTGGCATGCAGACTGGAGCAGCCAGGGATCAAACCACCAACCTTCTGACTGGCAATTAACCTTCTCTACCAGAGCCACAGCCACCCCCAAAGTATAGACCAAAATATGGACCAGAATCTTTGAGGGACATTTCTGGTGCCTTGGTGTAGTTGTAAACGACAACAGCATTTTGAGGCAGTTCTGAAGGCAAAGCGCATCAAGACTGCTACTAGCAAGTGTGCCTAACAAAGTGGCCAGTGAGTGTATGGTATTACGGTCGCACAGGAGACGTTTGCTCCTCAACTTTTACCTTTAAGCCAGTGATTACTTCAGACACTGTACCTGGGTTGAGGAGTTGTCTTCAAGTCAACCCCGTGCAATTTGCTGTTCTTCCATAAACTATAAACTTTGTGGGTGAAACTGATCAGCACAGCTAAAATAATATGAGCCAACTGATAGTGAATATACACAACTACACACATGACAATATGATCCCCAGAAACATGGCGGTTCTATTCTAGCAGACATGCCAATCAACAGATACTCTTTCACAAAAAATCGATCTAAGTTTAGGCCATGAAAACTCAGGTAAATATATATTTTAGACACTAGCACTTTTTTTTTTTTAATTTTAGTCCTGCAGCCATTTTTATGCACATTTTTTGTAGTGAGACTATTTACTCAAAAGATGTCTTTTTTAACATGCTACTAGTCTATGCTATTTCTTTATTATTTCTTTATTTAAACTGAGCAGGTAAAAAAATCTCAAGTTCAGTCCAAATGTGACATTTGCATTTGGTAGCTGCTCTCAGTGCTGCAAAAACAAACCAAATCCATCAGAGACACAGGAGGAACATTACAAGTGGTCAAATCAACAGCCTAGTACATTCTGACAACAACAACAAAAAAGAACACACTGGTGTGCTCAGCAACATAAAAAGGCCTGGACAACTACAACAGACATTGATGGACGATTACAAGATCCCTTCCATGGTGAAGAAAAACACTTTAACAAAATCCAGCCATTATCCACGTCTACAGAGGGAACAAATATAGAGGGTTTACCTCAAGGTGCAAACTGATGAGGAGTCTTGAGAACAGAAAGGCCAGATTAGAGTTTGCTAAAATACTACACCTAAAACAGCCAGACCATCTCTGGAACAGCATTCTTTGGATAGAATAAAGTAGCCTGTAACAGAAAGGCAAGGGGCAAACAAGGCAAGGCTCGGAACAGCTTATGATATGAAGTGTACAACATCACCTGTATGAAACAGTGGCGGCAGTGCAGTGCATGGGTACAAAACATACTGTGAAACCAATCCAGGAGACTTGGAAAGTCAGAAAGTTGAATATTTTGCATCACCCAAGTTAATCACGTGATCTCAGCCTGCTGAAGATAAAGGTAGGAAGGCCACTAAAAGGCCACAAAGTATTTTTGTATTTTTCTTGTTACATTTCTGGTGTTTAAAGTTTACATTTTTGTGGATATTGTATCTTTCCTTTTTTTTATTCATAGTGTATTGCAAGTTGTAGTTCTGGCAATCATCACTTTATGGTTTCTAGTCATAACTTTAATTTTTGTGATATCTTGTTTTGGCTCTTGTGTGTGATCACTATCAATTTTTGCAGCAGTCTCCCTGTTGTTTCTGTTTGTGCTTCCCTGCGTCTCCGTTTGTGTTCCTTGGTTCCTCTGTGCTCCCTTGTTTCTGTCATATTGTTCAGTGTCAGTATTCACGTCTGTCAGTCTCTGATCTCCTGTTTTACTTTGAAGGTTGTTTTCTTTCCTGTCCTTCATTAATTTTGCTTCCTGTCTGTATTCCTGACTCCATGATTGTTTTACCTGTTGTTAGTTGTGTAAAACTGTGTTCCTCTCCCTTTTTGTTTCCATAACTAATCAGTCCTCTGTGTGTGTATGCAGTGCCCCATTTTACTTAGTTGTGGTGCCTGTGTTGTGATTCTTCCTGATGTTCTGGTCTCCCTGGTGCCTTTGTACATCTGGATTCCCTTTTTGGACTCGGATTTATCTTCATGCATCCTGGAAGTGGGTCCTGTAGAAGCATATTTCTGCCACTGTCATTGGCAGAGCTTGGAATTTTTGTTATTTTCTCAATTTTAAGTTTATTTCTCAGATGTTTGAGTTAGTAAGTTGAAATGTAAAGATACCCAGCTCAAAATTTTTAGATAATATCCTGAAATTCTGAATTATGGATGTTAAAAAAAAAAAAACAACAACCAAAAAAATCACTGAGATATTTCATCCAACAATTTCAACTCGATCGGTAATCACACATTACCTTTTAATCCAGCATTTTCATTAATCTAACTGATTTTCCTTGCCTTAATATTTGCATTTTTCAAACTACAAGATCATTTTTGGCGAGCCTTCTATAAAGCCTCCAACCCAGATAACTCATATGATATGATCATGGTTATTTCCTCAGACTTGATAAAGTACTTCTTCAGAGATTATACAACTGCTTTCACATAATTACTCCCTGAGATCTTTATATGTAAAAACCACCGGAATTCCATTAAATGATATGAGAAAAACCTCTTGAATATTTATTTCTTTTCCCATATTCATAAGAGTCAATTTTGTTCTCATTTATAAAGCAAAAGTAATTAATATTTTATGAAAAGCTGTCAGGTGCATCATTCATGCGCAGTACGAAGTTTTTTTTAAAAAAAATCTATAATAGCATGAGATACTAGCATTCCTAATAAATTGCTGTCTGTATCTTCAAAATTGTTCTTTATCTGATAAAATGGAAACCATATGCAGTGACTGTGAGACTTTTCATCCTACTTTTTCTCACAGACAAACTGAATAATGAGTCTGGCTTTTCCTGTCAACGCGGTTTGTCTTTTATAGTCGCTGCGTGCATCCCTGCAACCCATTAAGGATATAGCCCTCCTCTGCACTTCAAAAATTGGTTTACTCTTTTTCTCTCCCACACATCAGCTCGTACTGCACCCTCTCCATCTTGACTTGCCTCCACGTCTGCCTCCCTTCATCAAGACATGCACAGTGGTTGCAGAGCTGCATATTGAGAGGATACGAAGTCTCACTTCATGAAGCTGTGAGTCTCATTTAAACAGATGCAGCAGCTGGGCTGACACGCAAGCCTCGTCTCATACTCTATTTGCAATAGGAGAGAGGAAGTCGACAATGGTGTGATAAATTGCATTTTCTTATTTTTCATTCCGCTAATTTATTCCTTCCCTCTACTACATTGCCACCCATCGACACCCCTCACCCCAACCCACAACTCAGCCACTCCTCCATCCGGTTTCCCATGCCGTTATTTCCTTGGGAGAGGAAGGCTTATAGCAGTGGCAATGAGGGAGGTTAATTGGCCTTGCTGTGTCTTTAGGAGGGTAGAGTTTGATGATGGCTGTGGATGGATGGGGGGGGGGGGGGGGGGGGGGGGGGGGGGGCATGTGCGGATATTCTTCCTACTGAAAGCATGACTCTTCCCTATTAAGTATCCTCTGTGTCTTGGCAGCAGGCAGATTAAGGAGAAACTTTCCTCACGGAAGCGTTAATCATCAGAAAGTTTAAGTGATTTGCATTCTTGCAAATGATAACATGAGTTGGACAAAAATGAAGGCAATGAAAAGTTCACAATGATGGAATTTTCTGTGTCACGAAATAGTCAAGCCTCTGCAAGTTGATGATTACACCTGTTTTCAGTGGCTCAAATGTGACTGGACAATATAAAAGGGGATTAAAATTTATTAAAAATTAATTCCTTTTATGCAAAATTTCTGTTCAAGGTCTCAGATTAAAGCAGAAAGGTTGCACTTTCATGAAGTGTGCATATTCATCATATACCTGTTTGTAAACTATGTTACTGTCCAAAAAATATAAGACCCTAATTATAAATGGGGTAGTTGTTGCTACTGACAGTTACAAGTGCTATTGTTCATGGATGCAAATATTTTATAGTTCATGTATGTCTTCCCCTGGTCCCCAGATTTTGCTTTGTCAGTGCTTAAACATTGCTGAAAGATTAGTCAGAACATCTGCTCCGATTACTTATCTCAACATCTGGTTTGTTTCGCAACTGTCAAAAGTTTGAGAAATTTGGCCCATGCACAGCGGGAGGCAATTTAAATCAGCAACGTGAGAGACGGAAACGTGTTGCCAGGTTTTTCCAGGTGGCCCAACTATTGAGGGCAAAAGGAGAGAGGACGATGAAACAGAGGTGAGTAAGACTTTTAAGGACTGATCACCTGATCAATGAAATCTGTAACAGAGCCTAGTGTGTACATGTGTGTTGTATGCATATGCATTACCTTACATTTCTATTTCTGGAGTATGTTCAACTCTTTGAGTCAATGAGGCACCTAGAGGATGTCTCTTTAAAGGTGTGTGTGTGTGTGTGTGTGGGAGGGAGGGAGGGAGGGAGGGAGGAAGAAGGGGGAGTTTTCACACTCATTTCAATCTGTCTAGCAACTGTATCAGAGCATAAAGTGGCTGTCACCCTAGGGTGATGCCACTGCTACCTCTGCCTGTTTACCTCTTTTTCATTCAATAACTCAATCTGATACAAGACGTCAGGTCAACTAATACTAACTAATTGCTATGAATGAAGGGGGGTGGAAAATGCCATCAGCAAGGCAAATGAGTTTTAATTACAGCTTATAACCAGATATAGCACATCTGTCAATCTCCAATCTGCTCCACAACTGGAGCAGAGGAGCAGTGGTTGGGGTGAATTTAAAGGAAAGGACAGACCTAAATGAAACGAAGAGAGCGAAAGAGAGGTATGTAAGAACTTGATATGGAAGAGAGGGGCTATGGTAAATTATAAAAGGGAGGGAATGAAGGTGTTTGGCCAGCAAACACATCACAGCAGTGCTGTTCGAACTATAAGCGCAACTCTCTCTAAGTGAAACTCTGCTGCCCTCTAAAGGTTACATCTTGCAAAAAATATTGGCAGATTCAAAAGGAACTGTGTATCCCTCTAGAGTGTGCGGCTACGCACATGATGACAGTGCGTGTACGTGTGTGTCCTGATTGCTCGTAAAACCGTGAAGTCCTTTGAAGACGGACCAAGGGATTGGATGGGCTGTGGGTGCAGGGTCGGGTTACCAGGGGGTGGGGAAGGAAGAGAATGGTGATGATGTGAGGTGAGAAGCATGAAGGAGGGCCAGGGACAGCAACCAGGAAGAATGGATTAACACACTTGGGTGAACCCTCCCTCCCTGCACACACTCGAACACATACACAGGAAAGTCAGTGGCCTGCAGGTGAAGTCAGCTCAGTATCAACTGAAAATCCCACTTTTCCTCACATCATCACATACCTGCAAATGCAGCAGTGAATAGACCACACAATGACATTTAGAGCATGTGTGCAAAAGCCTTCATCATAAAAAAAAACAAAAAAAACGACTCAAGCCCAAAAAGCGAGATGCATTGATTTCCCTCAAATGTCAGGAGTGAGTGTTGCAATAAAACAGTACACTCTATAAAATTCCAGAGGATACATCTTTCAAAGTGAGCAGATAAACTTCAAAAGCACATACAAAAAACAAAACTGCCTTTTTTGGGGTAAATCAACAACAGTCTATGTCAGCAGGGTGCTGGTATGAACAATGAAGTGCTGCGTGAGCACAAAGACGTTTGTCTGTGCTCTTTAAACAGTGTTCTTATTGCTGGTTTAAAATATCTCGTTTTGAAAAAAAGATGATCGAAATTTTGTGAAATCTGATGACATTTGGCAGGCTGTTGCTGTGCCACTGTCATTCAAAGGGAGTCAAAACAAATCCAAACAGTCATGGGACGGCATATTAAATGAGTTTTGAGTGCTCAGTGCTTAATAAATACGACCTGTAATGTGTTTTAGCGAAAGGTTTTTCCAGTTCTTGAAGCTTTGTGCGTAGTAGATTTTCCTGGCTACAATTTAACTGTTTATCAGTACTCAGGTAAAAGTCAGAGTTCATGTGTGTGGGCCAATATTTCAGTGGTTGCAGGAACATAATGGCAGCCTGTGTGGAAGGTTAAAAAAAAAAAAAATTCCATCATGTTTGTGTTTCAAAAAAGTAATTACTTGCGCATTTTCTCCTCTGTAATTACCTTTGAGGATGTCACTAGTGGATTAAATCTTACTTGGCATTTTTGCATGTTTTCCACTGTGGCACAGCAAGCGCAACAAATATTGGACTACACTGAGTTGGAACGGATTTGTTTGTGTTGCGTGCCAATGTTTATACTCTATAGTCTATAACGCTTAATTAATCAAGCACTTCAGTGAAAAGAAATGAAATCATAGCATTTGGAGAAGAAAGATGCAACGCAGCGCTTTGATGTTTGGAAGAGTGATTAACACCCTTTCAAAGTCATAAACCACTATTTACTTTTAAGCTAATTTAAAATAAAGTCCGACATATCAGAGTTTTAAAAGTGTTACCCCGCAGCACTTATTTCCTTTGCTGTCCCTTTTTACTCCCTGCACAGAGAAGGACAAAAGGCTTTTAAATCTCAGACCTTATCAGAATGAATTAAAACGTGAAAATACCATAGCCACCACTCTCTGACTTTTCTGGTCACTGCGATGTGTAAAAAATGGATTAGCTTCATTTGTAAGGCAATTTCCTCCGAACGAGGAACAAGAAATGAAATGCCCCAGTGCCATGCACACACACACTTAACATCTAGGAAAGAAAAAAAAGAAAAGAAAAGGATCTTCTGAATTACTGAATTATTTTTAGATGAGGCATGACTTTCCACAGCAGACAGTTTTGTAATCAATTGTAATTAGGTTCTCTGCTGCTTTTTTTGGAGGGGGGGGGGCATTGGCTCTAAGATGTGTCAGACAACGGAGCAGCACAATATTGAACTTGGCTGTGAATCCATTATCAACATGCACAGGGCTGGAAATGTGACAAAACTGCAATCTGATTAGACAAATATCAAGACTGGTATGAGCGCACAGACACACACACACACAGCGCGCCAGTGAGGAAATCATGAGTGACCAGAATACTTGGAGATAAGTTTGGCTTCAAAAAGTTGTAACCTGGAAATCCAATAGCAATTACTGCCATTTGCTCACACATCTTTAATAATATCATCCTCTGGCTTTGTTACAATATCTTTAATAATTGCAGTTTGATTAGATTTATTTTAACCTGCCACACTGTTCGACACATAAGTGGAACTTTTTTTTTTTTTTTTTTAACTGCATTTTACTGTTTATATATATTTTTTTGGAGTAAGGCTGCTCCTGCTGTGACTCAAGGATTATCCACTAAACAGAAGGTCAGTGGTTTGAGCCTGGAATCCTCCCGGCTTTGAGTGGTTGAAAAGCACTATATAAACACCATAATCAGAATGTAAGCACAAACCCCATTACCTTAAAAAAGTATATCCAGAACCCCTTTGACTCTAATGTCGACAAGCTGGAACAACAATTTTCAGCCTGACTTTATTCAGTGTTCACCCAGAATTTCTGTTCTGGAAAAGCATGCAAATTAGTGCATATTTACAGTTATAATACCTCATATACATAATTAAATATAAACTGACAGAAAACTTAGAATCCAAAAAGAAATCTCCTAACGTAAGAAATAAGCTTCTGGGGTTTTATTGTGATATCTATTAGTTTCTTTTTTTTCTATTTACCTGTATTGTCTCCCCTTCAAACAATTAGAAGCCTTCAGATAGGCTCACAGCATTGATTGACTCGTCCTCTAAATATCCTCCACTGAGGAGGCTTGTATCATTTCATTTAGAGGCACCCAGCGTGTCCACAAATCAGGTTTCAGAGCTGTAGCTGCTCGCCATGTGAGCAATTTGTCTTCTTAGTCCAAGGGGAAATACCTGGCCGACTACTAAAAGTCACTTCTCTAAGATATCAAACAGCTCATAACTAAAAGCTAGTGGACTTGAAACCCAAACTCTTCCATGCACAGGACCGCTGGCCACTCCAGGGCAAAGGTGACTCAAAAAAAGCCTTAGCTTCCAGCATCAAGTATGTAGTATGTAACTCTTGTTTCCATGGCAACCACCACATCCATCTGCTTCTATTGTGAGACAGCGGGATAGTGCTGCTTCCCCACATCTGTGCAGAGACGTATGGGTCTTCTACTGCCACCAATACCTCCAGAGACACAGTCTCTCAAGGGCATCCTTTAAACAACTGTCCTTTTTATGCTTCCTTATCCGCCCACCCCCACCACCCCCCCCCTCAACCGAACACCATCAATCTAGCCATTTACTTTAACTTTATTTCTCACTTCATTAGTTTCTAGGACACAGAGCAGCACAAAGAGAGAAAAGGGGGGAGAGAGGAAGAGAGAGTGTGAAAAAAATGAAAAGAAAGTTTGGCTCCTTGGAGAGATAAAATGTAATTTCACAGTCAACTTGCTGTGATATATTATTTCACAACAATGGGGTGTGGGCTGATATGAGCCCTGCTTGGCACCTGTACAGAGCAGTTAGAACATCAGCGATGGCTCCCTCGAGAGGCTGGTCATATGTAATTGTGCGTGTGTGTGTGTGTGTGTGTGTGTGTCTGTGTGTGTGTGTGTGTGTGTGTGTGTGTGTTAAAAAAGAAAAAAAAAAAAAAAAATCATCTGAATGGAGGTATCAGCAGGGTCCAGCCCACTGGTTAAAGCGACTACAGTCAACTGTAAAATATAAGCAGTTACAACAAATGCACAAAAAAAATTCTATTTTGTTTAGAGTTATTTAATATGAAACAATATTTCCAGTCTGTGATTTCACATCTTTAGAGCTTTAGTGAGAATAAGCAGCAGGTGTAGATAAACCCAACTGCAGAAAGAATAAAAGACCAAATCCATTTCTCCCCCATTCTTTTGACATAGTTGCAACGAGACGGTTCATCCAAATGAAAGAATCCAAACATCATTTATTCTAGTAGCTGCACTCCCTCATTGCTCGTACTTTACACAGAGTGTTATCCAAGAACATGCTATGGCATTGATAGATGCCTCGTGCTTCATTAGCTGCAGTCTGTCCTGGGAATCACTTACACAGTATCAAACAGCTTTGGCCAGAAATCTAATGAGGCAAACAGCAGATGGGGAGAGTTACGTCATGTGAGAAATGTTCTAATTTCAATTCAAAACATAATATCAACTAACATCCACTCGGTGGTGCTTCTGAAGCTGCTGATTTTTGGATATTTAGTAAAGCATGCCAAACATCAAGGACAAATTTTAAAGTAATAGCTCTCAAATATATAATTAATGGCAGGTGCAATCTAACCAGCTGAGCAAAAGAATAAGTGAGTGTATCCCGATCTCTTAATCACAGTTTGCTGGCCTTCTGAAATTGGGACACAAACCCGAGCACCTGCTCGGACGCTGTGATGACCTTATTCTGAAGGTAAATAGCACTGTTTTTTGAGGTCTCGTTCAGGAAGTAACGATAGTTCACCATGATGCCACAGGAGTTTGCCACACCCCTGGGGCTGGTGTCGGCACGCCAGTTGAGCCGCCACATCGTAGCGCCATTCTGCAGGTGGAAGTTAGCCACTGGGTTGAGAGCATAGCCTCGCCGCTTCTCCCCGTACAGGTACCAGGCGCAGAGTCGCATCAGAACAGGTTCCAGGACACCGGACAGTCTCTCTGAACGCATCCACTCATTAGTGCTGATGAGCTTGCGAAGGGAGTCAACGGTTGGGGTCCCGGGGGTTGAATCAGTGGCATGTTCTATCTCCTTCCACTCCTCCTCAGAGAGGAGATCAAAGACCCGGCCCTCCTTCCTGTACTGGCTGAGCAGACCTTGTAGCCAAGCAGAGAAGCCTGGAATGGGTGACAGGCTGGAGAACTGGGCCAAGTGAGGAAACTCACTCTGGAAGACAGGAGAGAAGCACAGAGGTTATACCCAGGACCAATTTACATCCATCCTCCCCCATTTATCCTTTTCATGGGTTGGGGGGGGGGGGGGGGGGGGGGGGGTTGGAGCCTATCCCAGCTGTCATAGGGCAAGAGAGAGCATTACACTGACAAAAAAGATTTTAACAGAATCTGAAAGGAAAAATGACTATTTTATGCCAAGCTATTAGTCATATTTCAGAGGCAGAACTTGTACACATGGTTGGTTGGTTGGTTGGTAGGTCGATCGATCTAAGCATCTATCTATGCTAAGCATTCCTTAATTATACTGCAATAGGCCTAGGCTGCTGGGGGGGGGGGGGGGGGGGGGGGTTCCCATGACGCACTGAGTGTTTCTTTTCATTCAGCTCTTGTTACTCTGTTTATACACCACTCATTTAATCATTAGTTATTATTAATCTTTGGCTCTCTTCCACAGTGTGTCTTTTGTCCTGTCTCTCTCTCCCCTCACGGCAGATGACCCCCCCTCCCTGAGCCTGGTTCTGCTGGAGGTTGCTTCCTGTTAAAAGGGAGTTTTTCCTTCCCGCTGTCACCAAGTGCTTTTTCATAGGGGGTCATTTTGACTGTTGGGTTTTCTCTTTACCTTACACTATAAAGCACCTTGGGGCGACTGTTGTGATTTGGTGCTATATAAATAAAACTGAATTGAATACTGTGCAGAAATAAGAAAAAAAAATCATAATTAACTTGATCAAGATGTGCAGAAATGTATTTCTTAGGAAACCATAAAGACTAAAACCTTTTAGAAGAAATACAGCTCCATCTATGTTGAAACCAAAGTGTTTTCCAAGACCCTTGTTTGTGTGAATGTTTGGAAAAGGTCTGTGCATTTAAGGTTAAAAAAGTTATTTTATATTTCATCATCAATGCAGTGAAAGCTGCAAAACTGCCTCTACCTGTCCTGACCAGCAGGAAGAGCATAAGACACACAGAAAAAAGCCCAAACTAGGAACGCCAAGTATGAGAAAACAGAGTTAAGGTATAAAGAGACCACATGAGAGGCTGATCTTTACTAGAATGTAAAGGTCACCAGTTTGGCAGCAGTGGAAAAAAGGGTGATGAGCACTCACCTCAGCATCAAAACACCTACAAAAAAATTCTTGTTTGTTCCCAGGCTGCTGCCCGGGCCTTTAGTTCCTCAGAGAGGGACAGCACTACAAATCAGCTCCACTGCTTCATGATCCTGCCCTGCTGATGGAGATGGATGACCCTCTCTGTCCTTACCTCCCTCTTATTCTATCCACCTCCTCTGTCCCTTGCACCTTTTCCCTTTTTCTCAACAGCCTCCCCAATGTGTTTCTGTCTCATCTCGTCTGCCCACACACAAACCAGTCATCTTACAAGTTCTCCTCCACCCCTCTACCTCTCTACTTTCACAAAAATACTCCGCCTCCCCTCCCCGGCCCATCTTCGTACTTTGGCGTCTAGGTTGATAAGTGATGGAACAAATGTGGCAGGCAGAGAAGTGAAAGGCTGCCGATGAAAGTGGAAGTGTCAGACAAACCCTGGAGGGACACGTCGCTGTCTGTGTGCCTTGTTCTGCAACACTGCCCCCCCCCCTCATCTCAACCCCCTCAGCCCCTTTTATTTAAAAATCCAAACTTCTCACTTTCAACGTCCTGCTGGCTTTGCCTTTGTGCTTCTTCTCACTCCAGCATGCCATGATCTTGCCTTCCTTATTTCAACCTCTACTTTTAACTACTGTCTGTCAGGAGTGGGCAGTGTTTACAGAAAAAGAAGGTGGTCGAAATCAGGACACAAATGAGGTGGACACTGGGAGGACAGGTTACAGAAGAAAAGATGGAGTGGTGCCAGAACTGTGCTCAAGGGTCCAATCTACAAAGACAAGCAAGGCGTCCTCTTTACCTTAAATCACAACTGTGACCTTTTCTTTTCCCCTCTATCATCTATCCATCATCAAAGTGCTCCCTCTGTGCTGTTCTTCTCTTCACCTTTACAAAAGCTGAGGTCCTGTGAGAAACCTCTGCAAACTACAGTCTGGCTTTGTTTAGCCTCTGAAGGAAAGCACTGCAGTTACTCTGTCGGGGTCATGGGTACAATTCCCACTCGTGAAAAATGTGCATTCATTAGGTGCTTTCAATAAAACTGTCCAGAAAGTCGAACAGAAGAATATTTGATGCCTCCCTAAAAATTTCACTATATGCTAAAGCATAACCAGAATATAATAATTTAGTGAACAGATCTTGTTGGAAAGACTGACTCTGGTTAAATTTTGCAACACTGCTCAAATAAGTTGTCCAGTCCTCCCTACGTTGATAAAGAACCATCTCCAAAATTAAACCAGTGCTTTCACACTCTGCCCCGAACAGTCATTCATGCAATTATTATTTTTGATTTCTCTTTTCTGCTATAAACCAAAAATTCTGAACGCAGCACTAAGGTTTCTTACTAGTTTTAGGAGACAACATTACAAAACCTCACCCTGGCTTCTCTCTAATGGCCACTGTAAGTTGCAGAATTCATTTTGAGATTTTGCTTAGCACTTCTAAAACACATTTAGGTCTGGTCCCAGGCTATGTGGCAGAAATATTAACCCCATAATGGCCAGTGTGCAGCCTTCAGCTCCTCAGGTGGGGCTTTTCTGGCTATTTTAAGACAGAGGCTTAAATCCAGCTGTGCTTTTGCCAACAGGGCTACTGAGCTTTGGGACGATCTGCCTGAGGAGATAAGGATTGCCAAATCCACGCCTTCTTTTAAATCACTTATTAAATACCTTTTCATAGATTTAATTTATAAAGTCTTCAGTATATGAAGCAGTTGAAATTATCATGATTGAGGATAAAATCCCTAAAGCTAAGGCAGCTAAAGCTAAAAGCTTAAATTAGCTTAGGAGGGCAGCGCTGGCGATCCTCTCTGCTTTTGACTCAAGTGGAATTTATGAAAAATTAAGATACTTTGAGATTAAATACTTATCAGGTAATTAAATTAATTACTACTATATAGTTATTATTATAATAATATGGATGAATGGACAATTAGTAAACAGACAAGCTGATTTATGTGTTACACTCACAAATGCTACTACCATTACTATGGTGACAGAGATGAACTGAAAAGAGAAAAGGCAGAAGGGTTGTGCTGGTTACGCACAGTCGTAGAAAGTGGAAGAAATGAAATTTGTGGAAAATATGAAAATGATAGGTGGGCCAGGTGGAATGATTTTGAGTTGGGCTACTGAACCAAGCAGGAATTAAAGCCTCATTTTCTATTTAAATAAACAAATTCTATAATGTCTTGAATTTCTAAACAATTTACAATTTAGCAAAATACACAAATGTCTGATTGTGTAAAAATTGATTTTTGGACTAGTAAATAGAACCAGTACTAAGCTAGCAAGAGACGGAAAGAGGGAGAACCGTTTGTAAGGAGATTGCTCTGTCTTTAATAATCCCTGGTTGACATAAAGCTCAGAATATGTGAGCATGAGCTATAGTAAAGTGAGGTATTGCTCATGGCCTTTACTTCCTGTTAGAGCACTGAAAGAGCACAGGCAGAAAATTTATCTTAAGCCTGTGAAATATTGATGTTGCACAAGAGATAAAGATTCTTCACTGTCATTGGAAAATGTCATCTTATTTGCCAATAGGATGACAGCAATCAGCATGGTTAACGCCTGTGTTTGGCCATTACATCAGTGCATCCACGCATGTAACCATTACTTTAAGGAATAATAATGACTGTTCTTTTAAACGTAGCACATCATGGACAGTTTTCTTGGAGAAAAAAAAAGCCCCAGAAATTTGTGTTACATATGAGATAACTAGGGACGTGTTAGTCCCTATGTTTGTTTACAACAACCCATGTTTGTTTACATGAAATATGAATTTATAATAAAATATTTTGGAACATTAGTGATGCTTTTGAAGTTTTTTAAGCTACTTTTTTTGGTACTGAAATGCCATTTCATTTGGTTAAAATATCTGCATGAACTGAAGGGATTACACATCATGCCCACCTGCTAATATTCAATCCTTCTTTCCCATGGGGGTTCCCATAATGCACTGTTTCTTTTCATTCACCTTATTTACTTTGCTTATACTCCACTCTGCATTTAATCATTAATTGTTATTAATCTCTGGCTCTCTTTCACAGCAAGTCTTTTTTTCTCTCCTCTCAGCCCAACCGGTCACAGCAGATGACTGCCCCTCCCTGAGCCTGGTTCTGCTGGAGGTTTCTTCCTGTTTAAAGGGAGTTTTTCCTTCCCACTGTCGCCAAGTGCTGCTCATAGGGGGTTGTTTTGACTGTTGGGTTTTCTCTGTATTATTGTAGGGTCTTTACCCACAATACAAAGCGCCTTGAGGCGACTGTTTGTTGTGATTTGGCGCTATATAAATAAGATTGACTTGAACTGAATTGAACTAATATTCTTTGATTTCTTACTGTTCTGTATTTTTAAAGGAGAAAAAAGGGCATGAGAAGTAGCTGTTAATTCTGCATTACAAAAATGACAGGCAAAAATGCACATACATCAAACCCCATCTCAAAGCAGCTACAGTGGTGCACATCCATGTAGTCAGACCAGCACTTCCAGGTAGTAATCTATAACTAGCATCAGCAGCGGAAGAGGAGATGAAGGGTACCAAATATGAGACCGGTACGGTTTTGACTTTGAATTTGTTTCTCAATAACAGTTCAAAAATCCAGTGAACCCCAATCCCAAACTAAGGCTCTAAAGTCTACTTTACCTGTATTCATGTCTCGTGACTGTTAAGCTGCTTTCTCTTTGCCGATAAAAAGAAGACAAAGGCTACATTAGGAGGAAGAGCTGTAATGGTGCAAGTCATAGGAGGAGAATGAGAATGAGGTTCATGTCCTGTGTTATACCATTATTTTTTTTTGCTTCATTTTCAGTTGCTGCTTAGAACCTTTTCTTTTGTTCCTTTCCTCTTTTTTTTTAGATTTTATTAAAGTATCATTTTTGGAAAGCTGGAACGCTCTTACACCTCTTGATGAATACAGAATCTCCATCTTTAAGGCCTCTACAAAACAACGCAATATAACGTATTTTCTGACGTGCGACACAAAAAGCCTTATTGCAGAAGCAGAAAACACAAAGCCATATTTGCAGAGTTCACTCAGCCATATGCTTCCATTAATAACAATGACAATAAGTAAACCACTTGCAGACATCAAAACAGTCACGTTATATGAAATGGATAAATAAAATGGAAATACTTCAAACCGGATTTTTTATGAGACACTATCAAAAGCTATTTCCTATCCGTTGATGAGAGTGGCTTTTGATGTTCCATTCAGCGTTCCAATCATTTAACAAGTGCTAGCTAGAGTGTTCCAACATGAAGGACTCTTCTGTGCTTATTGAGAGGGATGGATGAGATTTTAGTACTGCCTGTCTGCTGAGCATTTCTCTGCTGATGTATACATGCATTCATGTGTTTTATAAGAAGACACTATAACAAGTGGGAGATTTATGACTCAGCACTAAGAATAAAAAAAGATGTAAACTTCAGATCACAGCTATATTCCTTACTTTAATAATAATTTGGCAGCCGGACAACACCTGAAGACAAAATCCATTTTTCTTATTTCAACATTGTGAAGAAGGGGAGGAGCTTGGTAGAAGTTAGCGACGGTATTATGTGTGCTGTCATGATAAGGCATTATTATCTAGCTATAATGGGATGGAATGGTTCAGAGGTTTCACTGATATGCCTGGCTACATTCTGGTTATTGTATTTAGAAAGCAGATGTTTACTTAACCTTGCTGCTTCTCTTTCATCAAGACATCGAGAATGCCGTCAGTATTTTACACTGACGCTGGTGTTTTAATTAGAAGAATAAAAAAAATGCCCTACTCTCAATCCCATCAATCGGGACACTGAGGCATTTTAAAATAATTCGATCATATCCTCAAAGACAATCTTAGTCATAGTAGTTGCATTGCTGTAAATACAGTTTTGTCCATGAAAACTAAGCCAAGGCTTTGTAAACACTGTGGTTCTGTAAATGTGCAGATGACAATTTGTTCAGCCTTGCCAGTAAATATAATGAATAAAAATAAATGTAAATGGTCTTTCCAGCTTGTTACCTGTAGCATTAATGGGCTTCCTTTCTGATGAGTTTCACATTCACAGTTCTTAGACCAATTTTTCCTTGACAAGGTTTGTACACTACCACCTGCAGCCCACTTTCACCCACCTGCAATTCTCGCACCACCCTCTTGATGAGGACGTTGCCCAGTTCCACCCCTTGCAGGCCAGCTTGTGTTGAAGAGATTGAGTAGAAGATGGCTGAATTTATCTTATTCACGTCTTCCTCTGAGTCCAGGGTGGCAAACTCACGAACAATACTCTGAAGAAAGAAAAAAGAAAAGAAAAAAACACGTTTTTTTTTGTGTGTGGGGGGGGGGGGGGTGGGGTCTGCACTACTGATCCAGCAGTAAACCCATTTTCAGTGTTCTTAGCTGCAGAGCTGCTGCCAAAGCAAGTTTTTGCTATAACTATTTGAGAGCTGCCGGGGCAGAACTGTGGAAATCATTGCACAATTTTACACTATGAAATATTTTCAGATTTCAGTGTTGTCAAAACCACCTTTACCCCACACAAAAACAAAAAGAAGTGAGCACTGACTGTAAAGGTTGCTCCCATAGGGATGTGCAGTTAAAAGGACTTGGAGGGCCAACACAGTAAATCCCACACAGTCTAACTAACTTCTACAGTGTAATAAAGTGACGCTAACCATTACAGCAGCCTGCACCTACTGCTTCTGACCTGTATGTTATCAGAGATGTCTTCAGTGAGGGCCACGTGAAGTACAACCAGGGGCTCCCCTGGCATGGCAGCATGGGTGAAGGCATAACAGCGTCGGTATGGTCCCACTCTACGCTTCAGGTCAGTCCAGTTCCTTACAGGGTGCACTGCCTCGTACCTGGTAGATGGCAGGTTCACAATTAGTCTGTGAGTTTTCAATTTTGCAAAGCTTCAAAGTCCTTGGTCACCGATATGTTATTAGTTCCACACCTGCAGTTTAAAATAATAATAGTGGCAGATTTGCAGCTCAAAATTCAGTGTCATTTTTGTAACACAGGATCCTTCAGTTCAAACAGAGGTAGACAAAAGCAGCACCTCATTTAGGTGACTCAAAGAACTGTCAGTGGTGGATTTGATTAGGAGCCAGTGTTGAGCCAGTTAGCTTTGAATCACATTTTCCCATTTTTCATTCAAAGACAAAGGTTAGATATATGGTACTGAATTTCAAATAGTGTGTTTTCACTTACAAAGGTTGAAGGGAAGTTTGGCAAAAGAACTTTTTCTGCTATTCTGACATGAAGTAGGTAAAATAATAAGAAGGTAAACACGGGTGTTACCTATGGCATTACTGACTATTTAGTTCCAAAGCGATTATTAACACCTGTGTTACCAAACTTTCATATCAAAACGGCTGCTGTAAAAGAGGTCCATAGCAAGTAACTTCAAAAAACTCATGTATCCCCACTCTCTGGACTTCCAGCTTCATATGGGATGCCCCTGAGACAGTCCCAAAATAAATGGGGCTCCATGGAGCTATGGCCCAGAAATGTAAATTTCAAAGGGAAAAATATTTTTGGTATACAGGGTTGAGCCACCAGATATGGTCTTATTTTATGTTTTATAAGCACAGCAACATTAATTACTTTACAGCATGTGCCATTTTGATTTAATGGGGGAAAAAAAAAAAAAAAAAACAACCAGCTCCTTCATTTGGAATGAAAAGAAATACAGGCTAGATGTGCTACATGCTAATATTGACATAATAACATTTTGCAAAACATGTAGCTGAATTTGTGAGGTAAAGAGAGTGGAGAGGAATGCACAGCTAGTTTGACTGCTTTATTGCCTTCTGTATAATCCCAAGAAGCCTCCATATTCAATACATTAACCAGATGTAACACCTGTCTGTATATTTTGCATTTTGCATGTGTATGTGTGTATCTAACTCCCTTTCCTATACTACACCAGGCCCGTGCACATGTTTAAATGCCCATGAAGTGCATTTAAACACGTGGAGAGGCCTGGTGTCCCTATGGTTACCGGGCTGTACCTGGACAGGAGAGGGGTTAAGTAAACAGCTTTTATTTTTGACAAGTCTTATAAAAAAACAGACTGCAAAGCAATTCTGCAGTTATAGATGAGGAATAACACCGTATGGGTTGTGGTAATGCCCTTACTGGCTGATCTTCTGCAGGATCTCGCAGGGGGACTGCCAGGTGATTCTCTCAAGTCGCAGCAGGCCTACAGAGAACCACTCAGACAGCAAGCTCTTCAGCGTACCATTCAGGTCCTGTGGGAGAAAAAGGTGAGAGTTTAGAAGTAAAATCCACATCCAGCTGATAATTGAAACATTCACCACATTCTCTCTCTTTTGGAGCAGACACTCTGTCAAGTAAATATAGTATAAGAAAAAGAAGGTCACTGTATCAGCAGTGGAAGTGGAAAATAAAATACCGTCTAGAAATTGCAGCTTTTATATTCCTATTAAGAACTGGATAAATGCAGACTTTACAACCTTGTGACCTCCTTTATTAAGAACTCACAAACTGTAACCGTGAAGCTGCTAAAGTTTGTTTGTAGTGATGAACAATTCATGGCCATATCTTAGACACTGCCTGGCCATGTGGTCCCTTGGGTGTCTGTATACAGCTTGAATGTTTTCACATTATGAATAGTGATTTGTTCGAGCTTGCAATGGGCGTGGAAGGGACACTTCAATAAGCAACTTGCCATTTCAAAGCAGGCCTATCCTCCAACAAAGGTCAGACTTCATTTAAAGCAAATCTCTTGCAAACACACAAACAAGCTCTGAAGGTGCACACACTCGAGCACATAAATACAGCTTATATTGGCTGTTTCATAGGATGGCTTCTCTTCAGGCTTACTTTAATGCCAGCTTGTCAATCATAATAAAAGCTAATACAAACAAGCACAACTACAGTCATGGTATAAAAGCCAGTGGCTGAAATTCTCCATGAACAGTAATCGAATCCAAAACTAACAGCATTTGAAATTCATTCCCACATATATGCATTAGGCCCTGCATTATTCAGCTCTATGGTTGAGAGGTTTCATACTAGAAAATTCTGTTGAGCAAAGAGCAAATCAAATGTAACCCTAAAATAAAATACTAAAAAAAAGTTCAGCAAAACTTCAGTCTCTGCTTATGTGACGGTGTATTTGAGTTCCTCAAACTTCACAAGCTGCCAGAAGTGGAATAATCTACGATAGCTGATAAGAACACCATTTCTGAGCAAAATGCAGCACATCAACAACACCGTGAGGGTATAGCAGCTGCTGCCTTGGGTAACCAATTCTCACCCACACAAAAGAGAGGTCAAACGGAAATGTGTATTCCATTGACCCAGCAGAAGATGGAGTCTTTAGAAATGGAAGGGTGTACCATTCAAGGCCTTGGGTTAGGAGAGCGAGAGAGAGATGGAGGAACGAAGGGGAAGGCGCAAAAAAGAAAATCCTGCACCCCATTAAAAAGAAAATGAAGCAACACTTTTTGACACTGGAGCTGTATCAATGCAGCTCGGCACCGATGCTGTGAGGTGATAGTGCCTCTGCTACAAGAACCCTCTCTACATTGAGCTGGAGTTATTTTGTATTTTGTAGTGATTGAGCCTGCAGTGCCTAGAAGGAATGATCTGTCTGCACAAGGCCAGATGACCACTGACTGCCCAAGTGTTTCAAAGGTCAGCGAGAGTCTGCCAGTACCTTTGCTCCAGTAGGGTGCATGCCATTTGTAAGCCTGTCTGTCTAAGGGGAAAAAATAGTCGCACTGATACGTGCAATCACAGGGAGCCAGCTAAAATGACATCCTTGACTTATCTCAACATCTTTCAGTTGCACAGTTTGTGAACAGATGAACACAAATGAAAAAGAGCCAAAAGTAAAAAGGTGAGAGGGAACATCAAAAGTCAATATGCAGAACCAAGAGAGACTAATCTAGCATAGAATTCAAAGTGATATCCTTATAAGAACTGCGGTGATTGCAGCCTTGGGTACATGTATAAAAAGTGTATAATTTTCCTCTCTTTTATGCTGTAGCTCTGCATTCATTATCATATTTTGATTGCAAGGTTTTCCCTCTCTTGGTATGCACACATACCTTCAATACAGGTACTAAAAGCTTCACATTGGCTGTGACCTTTTCTCTTTTTTAGCTCAATCAATGCAGGCAAAAACAACAAGCAAAGATTACTGGGAACCAGCAAGACCAAGGTGGACAGTGCTGAGTAGAAGTCAGTACTCTGTTGGCAGCTAAGACCTTTTTAAGCTACAAAAGCTCTCAGTAGGCCTCGGTTATTGAGATTAAATGCATCTGAACCACCTCACAGCAGGAACAGTGCAGTCAGGGTCTTCGAAAAACATATTAGCCAGTAGCACTTAACACTTGAAAACACATGATTGCAAGGTCAAAGGCTCGCACACTTTCAGTGCGTTTTCAAACCAAAACATAAAAGCTGAACACCAAGATGACTACAGCAAGCTTTCATTAAATAGCTGTTTCATAATGAATGAAATTTTAACTATAATAGCTTTTGATGGCAGTTTTCTAATCTTTATTAATGTATCTCAGCATAAGAATTTTACAGATCAGCAGCTTCCTTTTTATGAGAAAAGTGGGGAAAAAAAACAACTCAAACAGAGGACAGGTTTGCTTTTGATTAGACCACCACATAATAAAGTGCTTTTTTCAATAAATAAGGCTTTTTTTTTTTACTTTGATTCTGGCTGTATCAAATGTTCAGACTGAGTTTTATTTTAAGCATTTGCTCATTTTGAATTTGATGCCAGCAACACAAATTTAAAAGAACCTGTTGGGACAGAGAGAACAAAAGACTGAAAAGATGTTTAATGCTTAAAGAAAAAATAAAGAGAAAGAAAATACTGGCACCCTCGTCAGCACGATGGCTTTTTGCTGAACGGTATCTGTCATTTAGCCCTTTAATAAATATAGTGAAGTATTCTCACAAAGTTCCAGTACTTTCTTTCTCATTTAGATTTATGTAAAATGGCACCTTGTATGCCTTCAAAGATTTAAAGCTGAGCACATGGTTACCCTGTATCTTAAAGGAAAAAAAGCCACTGTTGGACCATTATTGGGTTAAAATAGCATCCAAGGGACCATTTTTCACAAGTAAAAATGGGGAGAATTCTAACACTCTGTGAATGTTCAGACAAACAGTTCAGATGTTTAAGAATAACCTTTCTCTGTGTAAAATTGCAAAGAATTTGTGGATTTCATCATGTATGGTACATAACAGCAGTGAACCTTTGAAAATAAGGGATAAAACCAGGGCCACAAACAACAACAAACTGTCATGATGGCTGACTACAAAAGCAAGTTCAAACTCTACTCGAGTCTGGACCAAAACTAGTTTAAGAGGGACTGAAGCAAAATGGGCATCTGTCCTACGGTCTGACATTTTAAATTCTTTTTGGAAATCATGGACTTTGCATCCTCCGGGCTAAAGACAAGAGTGATCAGCACACAGTTCATAAGCCAGCATGTAATGGAAGGGCACTGGTGCCCATGGTATGGATAATATACACATCTGTAAAGATATCCCATTACTGCTGAAAGATATATGCATGTTTTAGAGCAACAAAGGTGACATCAAGACAATATATTTCTTCAAATCATTTGGATTTCAAAACTACAACAATTAGTCTCCTCAGAAGAGGTGACGCAACACAAAATGAGCATATACGTTTCAAAATCCAGTTAATCCGAATTTGGACTAGGGTTTCAGCAATTTGGACATGATAACATGATTGTACAAACTAGTGCATGCTTATATAACACCAGTGGGTTATTTATAACTCTACTTTCACATCTAATCAGTACGGGTCCAACTTTAAGATACAGCAGGCATGCAGGTCAGAGTGACATGAAACCAAGAGGAAATTCATTCTGAAAATATACCAGTCAAAAGTTTGGACACACCTTCTCACTCAGTATTTTTTTTTTCCCTACATGGTAAATTAATACTGAAGTCATTCAGACTATGAAGGAACACATAAGGAACCATGTAGTAAACTTAAAAGTGTTAAACAAACCATAACATGTCTTAGATTTTAGATTCTTCAAAGTAGGTACTTTTTCTGTGATTACAGCTTTGCACAATCTTGGCTTCTCTTAATCAACTTCATGAGATAATCATATGTAGGAACTTCATGCATCTTACAAAGACATGGCGTTTGGAACCAAAAATCTCAAATTTGGACTCTTCAGACGAAAGGACAGATTTCCTTAGGGTCTAACGTCCATTCCTTGTGTTCCTTGGCACAAGCCATTCTCTTCTTCTTGTTGTTCTTTCTTAGAAGTGGCTTCTTTGCAGCAATTCGTCCATAAAGTCCAGATTCACGCAGTCTTCTCTGAACAGTTGATGTTGAGATGAGTGTGCTACTTGAACTCTGTGACGAATTTAGGTGGGCTCCTATCTGGGGTGCTGTTAACTTCTGAGGCTGGTAACTCTGATGAACTTATCTTGTGCAATAGAGGTAGCTCTTGGTCTTCCTTTCCTGGGGTGATCCTGATGAGAGCCAGTTTCATCATATCGTTTGATGGTCTTTGCGAATGCACTTGAGGATACTTTCAAAGTTCTTGAAATTTTTCAGCTTGACTGACCTTCATTTCTTAAAGTAATGATGGACTGTCGTTTTTCTTTTCTTAGTTGAGTAGTTCTTGCCATAATATGGATTAGAACATTACTCAAATAGGGATATTCACTGTATACCAACTCTACCTCTTCACAAAACACACAATGGTCTCAAACACATTAAGAGAGCAAGAAATTAAGTCATGACAAGGCACAGCTGTTAACTGAAAGCCATTCCAGGTGGCGACCTCATAAAGCTGACTGAGAAACTTCCAAGATGTGCAAAGCTGTCATCTAAGCAAGAGATGTCTACTTTGAAGAATCTAAACATATTCTGGTTTAACACTTTTTTGTTTACTAAATAATTCCATATATATTTCTTCAAAGTCTGGATGACTTTAGTATTAATCTACAATACAGACACTTTTTAAATAATAAAAAAAACACCGAATTAGAAGGTGTGTCCAAACCTTTGACAGGTACTGGATATTGCAGCTGCAAGAACTGCCACATAAACAATGAAATAAATAAATAAATGTAATTAGCAAATTTGGTAATTACCAAAATATTTTTTGTTTCTGTAATGGTTAATAAACTGGTAGGTGTGAGCTCTTTAATCTTTTTAATGCTAAAATAAAATGCTTTAATGCTAAAATATAATTAGTTATAGTTTGAAAGAAAAATTTAATTGTAAATGCCAAACATTCCCTAGTTTCAGCATCTTGGTTAACAAGAAAGAAAGGGGGATTTAGGGCTTTAGATAAAAAAATATCCCTATAGTGTTCATATGTATCTCAAACTAAGTGCATGGACTACACCCTACTGAGAACCTACCTGAATATTCCACTGTTACTCCACAGCGTGCACAAGCACTGCTGCACTCCAGTGTGAACTGAACAGTGTGATTATATTGATGACTGAATAATGAGGTATGAAAGACTTCCTTTACTGTTAGAGACACTGTCAGAAATGTGCCATTACAAGTGGGCAAAAAACACGAGATCCATGTAATGGGAACTTTAAGGGTTTCTTTCCACTGCCTTTTCTTTAAAGTCTATTTTCACTATGTCTTCAAAGGATTTGTTCAAAATATTCATTACATGCCTGATTAATATTCAGTTCTTTCCCTTTGTGGCTGCAGGAGACTAGCTCTTATTCATCTATAGAATTAAACAGTATTAAAGAGATTTTTTTTAACAAGTTTTCCAGCAACAGTGGAAGACAGCTCTGATCAGCACTACAAGCTGAGCTGCCCATGCAGAACACGCAGAAAGTATGAAGAAACCCCTGAAATTGAGCTTGACAGTATTTTGTCCAAAACAGTCTCTATCAAATCAATTTGCTAAACAATCATGCACTAAGAATTACCAATTAACTACATTTGGTTGGTAAGGGAAGTTAACTGGGGCAAAGGTTCATTGCATATAACTCGTGATGAAATGTGAACCGAGCGGCGGCGGGGGAGGGGGGGGGGTGTAGTTTATGTCTCTGTGTGAGGGGGAACTGTGCAAACGGCTATACTCAGCCTACTGATGACGCTCTTAAGTTATATCACATGCAGTATCAAACACACAAATGCGAAAGGCATTTCTTGAGCTTGAGTCACGCGAGCACCCGTAGAAAGTGTAAACAAAGTGTATTACCCTGATGTGCGGGCTCTCGCTAGCTTTGGATGATATTATTTCGAGCACATCCGCTCGGAGATCCACCAGAAACTTCACTCCCGCTTCGACTCTGCTTATATGACTGAACAGCTGTTTATAACGGGGAGTCAAGCTGTACCGGAGTCTGTCTTCAACTAGCAAAATGGTCGCCAAGTCCCGTATTTGAGTGTCCAGCAGCTTCAGTGCGAGCTCCGAAACACTTTTGTGGTCCACCCCGAAGTCTTGCGATAGCTTCGTAAGGAAATTAAGTTTGTCTTCCTTATCAAGACTTTTGTAGAAGTACATGAACTCCAAGCTGTTAATTTCGGGTGGAGGGGGGGATTTGTCTCTCGTTTCGTAGGAAGGTAAAGGTGCAACGACCCTCGCTAGTATCTCCTCCATACCCGAGACCCCGCCGCGAATATGTGTAGAGTACAGGCGCCTGCAGCGGATGTCCGAGGCCTCCAAAGCCACTCTGAGGAGAGCCCGGTGTCGCCAGCACCTTACGCTGCTCCGGAAAGCCAAAATCACGGGATGGGATGTCATTACCAAGGGGGAGGTTAAGCTGTCTGGAACCCGCAACCTGTGAAGACACAAAGGAAATCGTTTCCGGGTCTCTTAAAGAGACAGTACAACATGTAAACGTTACACTCGAGGTTCGTTACATTTATACTGCTACTATGTAAACCAAGTATTTATTTATTTTTTTATTCATAAACATGACAAGGTCTGTTTTCCTGAGAAACTCATCAGTTTTGTAAAAGCTTCCTTCCTACATATGTGACAAAAGTTGAACATTTCAATAAAGGACCACAGTGTGCAGCAGCTTTGACCCCAAAGGTAATTAAAGGGACAGAAAAGAACCCATCCTATATAGCCAAAGTATGATGAAGTATATATGTACATACTAATTACTACTTCATTTCGGACTTGATAATTGAGTTATTTCACGACATATAGAATTTGTTTATACATATGTATATACAGGTATGTGTGCTGATGTATATATTGGTTTGTTGTTTTATATGTCCGAAATAAAAAAGTTATCGTCATCATCAAAGTGAGAAAGTTCATTTTAAAACGATTTTCATCCATGACACATTCCTAAGCAAACAGGAATGTGATCTACACCTATATATTTGTTTTTTAAACTCTTTTTGTAAATGAAGTCATATGTTTTATCTTCTTATCTCTTAAAAAATACATACACACACATTGTTTTAGACATATCTATTCCAACCTGTACCAAAACAGTGTAAGACCATGTAAAACTACTACCTTTGCTAGGAAATCAGCATATTTATTAGTTTGCTTACTTGGTTGATTCATGATATATCAAAGTTGCTGAACTTACTGGGCACTTTTCCACCCGTCATGCAGACCTATTGTCACGTCAAATCATCATTCCCTATTGTCATTTTACAGAGTCAGCGACATCTTGCATCACACTTCACGTTTCATTTTGCCTTGCATTGGCTAAGCAGATCTATAGATTGTAACTTTTTTTTTTTTTTTTCACATGTTTCAGAAATCAGAATCATCCATCCCTGAAATAACTGCAGGGTCTTCAAAAGAATTAATCCACTATATTTTTAAAGGGTTTCATTCAGCTTTTTGTCAATGTAACATTTCACAGTTAAGCTGCATATTTCCATAGCATTCTGAAACCCCTTTATGTACTCATTTTTGACTGCTGTTGGAAGAGAAAGAGTTTATGTATTATTAACAGGAAAATGTTTTTGTTGATGTTGATAGCCATATGCTGAACATCACTTAGCAATTAAATGGATAAAGGGAAAAAGAGAAGGTTCACCTGTGTTAGACAAGCTGCAGTGGGAGGATAAATGTGTAAATTATTGAGCACCGCATTACGGTGATAATTTGCTGGTAGAATAGAGCACAGAGTCTTGCTTAATGAGTTTTTCAGATAGGTTTTTGAACCAGAAGCAGCTATTTATTCATTGCATATTTAATGCCCCCTGCTACATGTTAAGGCATCATTTCACATGAGCTGTGTTGTTCTGCAACTTGAGGTGTTTGTGTTTATGTAGTTCATGGTTCACTCCCATCATCTACAGCTAAGTGGAAATTATTCTGGAGACCATGTAATATTTTGTATTGGCATTTTTTGTGGGTGTATATATGTCTTGCACCTGACCATGAAACTACAGTTGGCCCTGTCAAGAAAGAGCACCGACAACCTTCAGCTGTCTACTTTCATGGATTTCTGTGGGTACATACCATTACTCCTTTTTTCTGAAACACTTCAGTCAAAGCTTCCCACTGTACTGGAATCCTTCATCTCAGTTGAAAACATCAGTGTTTTTTTAATAAATGAATAATTCAAATCTATGACTATCTACAAAAGTTGAGCACAGGCAAATTATATACTGTAGTAGTTTGCTTCTGGGTTAACTTAGTGATAAATTCTTGTGTCAATAAAGGATGGGCTGAGAAAACAAAGAAGACTGATTGGATAGAGTTGAAAAATAGACCCACAGTGGGTACATGATAGTACTCCAATGGAGTGACAAAAGCATGTGTCAAGGGGTCAGTTGGCATCCAAACTGCAGTTATTAATGTCAAGTCCCTTATGGTCCTTGCTCACCTACACCTTCTTAGGTGCAACCTTTACCTTCAATGAGTGTCAGTGAGTATTTCCTAATCATTTATTCAGGTGCAGTTATTATTCATATATGGTAGGCTTAGTGCATCGTGATTGTATTTTATTTACAAACAAATAATGCCCCACAATGCAAAGCAAAAATAATTTCATTACCAACATACCACATGCCAAGTAACATCAGGCTCTGTGTGAAGCTTTTAAAAACGTGACCTACTAATCTGTTTCTGATCTGCACACTTAACAGTTATTTCCATATTTATCACTATAACCCCAAACAGTGATGCTTCATTTCATTCATTCAAGAGTTGTCAGATAAAATGAAAAAGAAAAAAAAAAAACAATCAAGGGAAACTTTTTTTTCAACAACCTTTAAGTAACAAACAAAGGTAACAAAGACACCGGCATCACACATGTTACAGCATCACAGAAACGGTACATTGACTCAAACAGGAAAGGACAAGGGGATAAATGGGAGAGAATGGCGCTAAGTTCGCTCGTTCAAACTCTTGACGACTATTTTAGCTACAGGAAAACGTGCACGTCGTCAGCAGGGTAGCTAGGCTGCAAGGTAAATACGGGTACCAGGTATACCGCCACCCAACTTCATCACCCAATCAGAATTCAGCAGACACTGACGTAACGTACCGCAAAAAAATCGGCAGAGAGTCAAAATCTTCCGTCTGGACCGCGTAAAGAGTTTGTGGTTTACACGCAAAGCAAACCATTATTTGTCAAGACTACAAGTGGTGAGCAAGATGATCGACACTGCAGATTTTACTGGCTTGTCATATCACGTTATTTATTTTTTAAGTCAAGTCAAGTCAAGACGAGTTTACTGCGATTTTGAAGCTTGCTAGTTAAGTGACTAACATGGAAGGCCAAGGCTTTCCAAAACGATTAAAATCGTTATTGTAAACCTTTATTTTATTTTTTAGTTTATTTATTGCAAGTATATACTATTTAATGTATTCTGTGCTTTTTCAAGGAACTTGTGCGAGATGGGGCGAGAGAAGGACGCTAAAGGAGACCATAAGGCCAAGCACAAAGCGACGAAACTAAAAAGATTGAGTGACTGTGAAAGCGCAGGTGCTGTGGGAGATAACATCAAGAGCAGGTGTGTGTGTGTGTGAGAGAAAGATTTTAAAAAAATTATTTGATGACAGGCACAGTTTAGCGAGCACTTTATCATTATTCCATCATGAGAGATTGAGGTGCCATTATCAAATCAGCTCCCTGAGCCACCGTGTCATGATTGCAGTGTTAGAGCAGATCCCAAATGATATATGCATGTGACCTGACTCAGGCACATCCAACATCTGTTCAACGTCGACACAGGGGGCACATCAAAGCTGTTTTTTTGCAGGGATCTTTGCCTTTCATGTTGTATAATGTGGAGACAAATTAATTAGAATAAAAATGTTTATGAATAAGTTGAGCCATATGGCAGTATGGGTGCCACTAAACGAAAAATTCAAAAAAAAAAAAATGTTACTGGAAGACTGCTGTACTGGCTGAGCTGTCTTGCAGGATGATGGTGTTGAGTGCATGCATTAATTTCACTGAGTACAGTGGGTACTCCATCTTCATATGAATAAATTAATTTACTTTGATATTTGATGCGTTTATTACCATGCATATGTGAGCAGACAAATGAATGCGGAACGATCTGTCATTGGCTTGTGTAATTGATGAGAGCAGAGAGATGAATAGACACCTGTAAGCGCCACTGGCAGTAGAGCAGGCGGCTTTCTGTGACAGCTAGCCTCATGTTATTTCATGGCACACTGACTGAATTACTGATAAAGGATCAACTTATCCTTCTCAGCTACAAGACTCATGGAACTAATTTTCCTAAGCAAGTACCTCCTGCTTTAACTGTTGAATTTGTGAATAATAATAAAAAAAAGAGTAATTACATCTCAGTTTCATGTGGCATCCTATTCTGAAGGTTGGAAAGGTCAAAAACTCAAAAGAAACATGCTCGGGGGCTCCTCTGGGACACTGCTTGTCTGATTGGTGGCATTTTGTAGTGTTGTCTGACTGGAGCGATCCTGTCTAGGCAGGGACATGAGTCTAACGTCAGCCTAATATGCCCTCAAGCTTTCACTTGATAACAGTGCAGCTCTGTCTGTTAACCTCTACAGCATTTCTTTAACTTGTGTTACAAAGACTACATCAGTAACAAACTTTGTGTCTCCCTCTTTTCTGTCGTGACCTCCTGATGAACAGCCCAAATCCAACTAAACCCACAATGAAAACCGATAAAGGAAAATCTTCCAAAAAGGTAATTAAACATTTTTTTCTTTACTTTTACTCTGTGGGCTATCAGTGACTGAAATTTGACCACGTGGGAAGGGATGGTGTCCTCCCATAATTCATGTCAAATACCAGCTAAACATTCCAGCCTGCTTTCCCAAGTGACTTAAACTCTGTCATAGATACAGTATGTGTAATAGCTTGTCCCAGTACATGTAACCTTCATGTTATTTAAATCTCACACCACTGGCTAAGTATATATGTATGCATATCAATACCAATGGTGTTTTTATTACAGTGTTTAACTCTATAGCCAAGGGTTATGTTAAGGGCTGTAACTGTTTTTATTGTAGGAGAATCTTGATTATTCTTAGGATTTCTCTCAGCCAAGCTGGTATCCTAGAATTGCAGTTCTTTTACAGTGATGTGTTTTTTGTTTTTTTTAACACTTCTTCTGGTACTTTGCATAACATTGTTTGCCAGCTGACTGTCAAGACACCAAAGATGGAGAACCTTGAATCAGCCAGCAGCATCAGGTAGGGTAAAAGCACTGGTATACTATTGAAAGGCTGAGATAATAAGCTCACTAAGCTTTGGTGCAACTGTGCTACAGTTATTCTTTTTCCCCCTCCCTCCTGAGGTGATGGAAATTTAATTCTTGTGTTTTGATGTTCAGGGGCCCTGGACAGAAGCATTCCCATTTTATACAGTCTGTTATGTTGTCTCTCAGAAAATTAATTTTACTCTACACTGAAGACAAATATCTTTGGCTTGTCTGCAGCGAAATAAATGAGACTGCGTAGTTTGAGTAGTTGGATGCTCAGTGGGGTGTTGCCAGGATGGCAGGCTGTGGCCGAAGGCCTGCTGTGTTGAATCTGTTTCACAGCAGTGTTTCTATAGAGTTGTTAATGGATTATTTCCCAGATGTGGATTTAGCCCAACCCAATGTTCTGAGTGACATTTCAAAAGAGATGGCATATGGAAAAACATTTTGTGAAATTCTGGCTTTTAATGTTTCCCTTTAGGGTTTTTTTTTCCTTCTCTTTCCCTTACCCTCCACAAAGGCTCAGGTGGTAACTGTGCTAGCTGAGTGGGTTTCGTGCAGAGAGCAAAGTTAAGGCCTTGCAGCAGAGTTAGTGAAGAAACATAAGGCTATTAGAACCACAGACCGTAAATGTCAGTGGACACAGTGACCCAACCTCCTTTTTATAGCTTTTTATGGATTTTGCTCAGTGGTGCAGTATACCACAAAAATATGACCATTTCTACCAGTGTTCCTTTTTTTTCTTTCCACATTGAGCGGTTGAACTGAACATCTTGACCTCAGTGCACTCTTAAATTTGCAAAGTTTAGCTAAAAGAGAACAGGAACACAGTTAGACAAAGAATGTCCTTCTTTTTCTCTTTTTCTCTTTTTTTTTCTCCCTCTAAAGTGAGCATATTACACATCACATTAAAAATCCCTTACTTTCTTATGGGAGCTGATCCATAAAGCCTTACACAGAGGGAACCTCAAATAACTACAGTAATTTACTAAGTTGGGCTGTATTTGGTTCATACTCTCCAGCTCATACTGTAAAACAAATAGCTGACAACTACTTCTGTCAAGATCATGTCTTCATTACGAACAATGTTTCTCCTGGGAGAAGTTGGTATGAAAAAAATATGTGACTGGCAAAATGAGTCGCAAGTCGCAAGGGCTAATTCTTAGGCAAACAACATATGAATCAGCGCTGTATTGCAGGTCAATTCCTGGTTCATGGGATGCTCTAATTAGCAACGAGGGAGAGATCGCTTACGTGGTTTGAGCGCTATTATTGGCTACCAGTGATGTCATCATTAAAATTACTTTGCATATGCAAATTTTGCGATTTCCGATTTATTTGTGGTAAAAACGTATGTGGTAAAAATGTTTTGGCATTTGTATTTAGAATAGAGCTGTCCCCAAAATTCTATGTGGATATTGGTTTGTGGGGTTGGTATTCTGTTTTTATTTTTGTGATTTTTTAATATGTATTATTCAAAATGTGGGTAAAGCCAATACATCGTCTTCTCCCTGTGCTATGTGGGTTTTCTCTGGGTACTCTGGCTTCCTCACACAGTCCAAAGACATACATGTTGGGTTAACTGGTGATTCTAAATGTGTTTTATTCTACTGGGGTAGAATATTACTTTTCTAATTGTATTGTAAACCAAAGGTGCATTATTATCTTTGTTTTATGCCTGAACTTGTACATTATTTGCAACAATAAGCAGATGATGTCATAGACCTGAGAACCTGAGGAAAGGCTCATTACCTTCAATCTGAAGCTGTCAGGGTCATGCTGTAGCAGTGCAGGGAAAGAACATTAGCCTCATAAATGCACAGTGGGTAGTTGCTACTATAGCGCCTTGTAATTTGGATCAGTAAGCCAATTTGACAATTATGTGCTACAGTGCTTTACATTTTCTCTGCTTTGTTCTTTTCTCAATTGTTATGGGAGGGAAAGAAGAACACTGCTTTTTATTAGCAGTCGCGACTGTAATTTGTTTTTCTTAATTTGAGGCATTTCTCTACCCATCAAATCTGCACTCTACAGGGAAATCCAAGCTTACAGTAGTGCAATTACTTTTTTTTATTTCTAAATGCTGTAATTATGTCATTATCATTACTGTCGATAATTTTACTCAATTACCACAATTATGCTTGATTTCTTATGGTCAGTGAGTCATCACAGTGTGCTTAAAGAAATTTCTTTCTACTCCACACTGAAAAGCAATTTTATAGAAGTTCTCTGGCCAGCAGTGTGTCAGGCAGCAGTGAAAAAGAAGCCATTAAGCTTTTATTCTGCCACGTTATTAGCTTTTTAAAATAGTTTATACAAAATCATCTGCTCAAGTCAGATTAAAAATTAATAAAACATAGATCACTTAATAAGATTTCCAAAATGTTTGTTCAAGTCTTACAAGACTGAAATAAGGTCAGACTCGGGTCAAAATTAAAATTTGTGAATGAAATTTTGAAGAATTGCTGTTATGTTACACAAGGCTGGAGCTGCATTTTGGAATGGATATTATTTAAATAACTATGGTAACATGTCAGCAGAAATGCATATCTCACTGACACTACAATGTGAATAGATTTGTAGGAAAAAACTGTCCTATTCTTTTTGTGGTTTAGCGAATCTTTGAAACAGGAGCCACAGGCTGATGACTTTAGTGCAAAGAAGAAAGGGGTGAAAAGGAAAAGAAATAAAGACGAGCCCATCGAAGGCACCAGTGATTCCACTAATTCGCCTACGTAAGTCTGACCGGTTCTGGAAAAAACTCATTCAAACTGTTGCAGAAATATTTACCTTTGGTAGGTAATTCACTTTTTTTGGTCTTTAGTATTCTTTCGTTCTCTTGACATCTGCAGCTTAAAGAGAGAAAAAAAGCAACGTCATCTTGAAGAAGGAGGAGGTGATGGAACGGCTCAGAAAAAGACGTCTAAGAAGAGAACACAAAAGGTAAACATCTGTCTACCCGATATAATGTCTCCATCAATAGTAGTCTCAGACATAAAAGAAATTTGATGCTAGAAACACAGTTCAGAGTGATGGTGTCTGAATCCTCATCTTGATTATTTTCTTTTTTTGTTGTTGTTTTTTCTCCCCCTTTTGCACAGACGTTAAAGGCAGAAGAAGAAGAGCATGCCGTGTCAAAAAAAATTAAGAGGACAAAGGAGGAGATTGAAGAAGCAAGACAGCTGAAGATCAAAAAGAAGGAGGAGGAGGAGCAGAATCGCTGGAGATGGTAGGATTTTTTTTTTTTTCTTTCCTTTTTTCTATTTTTGACCTGGACACTCTCCCCACCCACACGTATAAACACAAAATGCAATTTTGACTTTCTCAGGTACATCTTTATTTTTTCATCATCTTGGTTTTTGTCAGGTGGGAGGAAGAGAAGTATGAAGATGGGGTGAAATGGAAGTTCTTGGAACACAAAGGACCCTACTTTCCTCCTGAGTACCAGCCTCTACCTGACAATGTTCACTTTTACTATAACGGTCAGTTGAGCATTGAAGTAGAGTGTATAAGAGAGTGTGATTGAGACAAGGTTGAGGGGTTTTACAGGAGATATATTTTTGTATCTGTCTACTAGATGTTCTAGAGACTGTTTTAAGTAACTTTAGAAATTTGATGCACTTGAGAGAAGCATTTTTACTTTACTTACGTAGACTGTAGTCATCATTATTTCCAGTGCGACTCCAGCCATCGCAGCCTTATCATTATCTCCTTCACTTGCATGATTACTTCATTTACTGATAAGACCACGTCAGTCTAAAGGCCAACACAAAAGTGTTAGAGCCATATGTGACCTCCTTTTGTGCATGAACTGATGTAGGAGTGACTTCTACATCTACCCAGAAAGAATGAAGTAGCCACTTTAATTTAGTGCCTATTATTTTGTTCATAATTAAATCCCTGAATCACAGCTTGAAGAAATAAAAAGTCTGTCATGATTATGTATTTTTTTAATCCAGGATTACAGTTATGTATTAATCAACATAAAAGCATAAACAAAAAATTAAGAAGCAGAATATGACGGGGAATTTCCCCAATTTAAGAACAGAGAAAAATGTTCACGTAAGGATTGCCAAATTCAGGAGGTTGCGATGGATAGCTTGTCTATAATGTTTCTTCAGAAGCCTTTTAAAAGATTTATTAAACTGCATTCAAGATTTAAGACAGTTTATCAAACTACCATGGGTGTCCTTCCAGAGCCAAGGCCAAAATGAAAAGCTCCATCCTCTTTAGTTGATGAAGTGCCACGTCGGTCTGCAAACACATGGCTTAGTTTGGTAGAACAGTCCTTTCTAAGAAGTACCTTTAAAAAATGCACTGAAACCTTTACCAGGCTGGTTTAATGTTCAAGAAAAAGAGTTTTCACAGGAGCCTATGCAGTCCTGTGAAAAACTATCTTTACCTTAAAGCAGTTGTTTTCCTTATGACATTATCAGTCTATCAGATCATTGTGGAGGAATTTTGGCGCTCTTCTTTACAATGTTGCTTCAGTTCATTGAGCTCATGGATGTTAATTTAAGGCCCAGCCACAGCATTTCAGTCAGGTGGAGGACTGTACTTTGGCTGGTCCATTGCAACCTTGGTTCTTTACTTTTTCATCCATTCTGTTGTAGATTTGTTGCTGCGCTTGGGATCGTTGTCTGGTTTCATGACTCAGTTTTGGCCAAGCTTTGTCTGTTGAACAGATGACCTCACATTTGACTCTAGAATACGTTGGAATACAGTTCATGGTTGACTCAGTGGTTACAACATGTCCAAGTTCTGTGGCTGCAAAAGAAGCCAAAACCCCATCTGCCACCATGTTTGGCCATCGGTATCAGGTGTTTGTGCTGATATGCTGTGTTTGGTTTTCTCCAAATGTAGTGCTGTGCATCATGGCCAAACATCTCCACTTTCAGTTTCAATTTCATCTGTCCAAAGGACTTTGTTTCAGAAGTCATGTGGTTTGTTCAGTTGCAACTTTGCGAACCTGAACCCTACTGCCATGTTCTTTTTTTAGAGAGAAGGCAACTCTTCCAAACAAGCCATACTTGTTCACTCTTTTTCTAATTGTAATGTCTTGAACTTTAACATTTAACATGCTAACTGAGGCCTGTCGAGTGTGAGATGCAGCTTTTTGGGGGTTTTTTTGAGTTTCTTTGAGCATTGCACAGTCTGACCTTGGGGTGAATTTGCTAGGACATCCATTCCTGGGAAGATTGCAGCATTGTGTTAACACGCACCCAAATGCTCCAGGCCAGCAAACTGCCAAAACTTTTGCTTGCATAGAGGTGGTCACACATGCTGTTGATTAATTAATCAAGTTGCATTTGATGAGCAGCACCTGTCTGCTGATTATCCTCTTAATTCCTATGGAAGCAGTCAGAGCGTACTTAGTTTTTCAGAGGACTGCTGAGAGCCCTCTGAAAAACTTTTTTTTTTTTCCACATGACCAGATGAGTTTCACTGAACAGTGACACGATCTTAAGAAGGCTAGTGTGCATGCATCCTAATTTTGTTTGCTCACACAAACGAGACAAGCCTGCACACTATTGGGTCTTTAGAATGCAAGACTTGTATTGAGCCGAACACTGATTGATGACTGTAACTGTTTTTGCTTTATTTAGCAGTCTAGCCACAACGGTGTCCAATGGGGACCTGGTTTGATCTGTTAATTTCTGTGTGCACATGTTTGTTTGTTTGTTTGTTTTTTAAGCGTGCACTTAGTAGTGGACTTGAATGTAGATCTGTGTCCTTGTCTTTGAACCTACCTCTGAATATCCATGGATTAGTCTGACAGCCCCCCAGAGGAGCTGAGGTGGGTGGCATTGCGTGGTGGGTTTTGAGAAGATCCTGAGCTTTGTGTGTTCCTGTTGTTGAATAGTACAGCTTTATAAGCATGTAGATATGACAACAAGCAGGGTTCGTACGGGTGCTGGAAATCCTTGAGAATGCTTGAATTTTAATATTGTCATTTCAAGGTTTGAAAAGTGCTTGAATTGTGGATATAGTGCTTGAAAGTGCTTGAAATTGTAACCGCTTTTTTTTTGTAAATACAAATATAACTATCTGGTTGAACAGTTCGCTTATGAAACGGAGAAATAAAATGAGTCGTAAAGTCTAAAATGAAAATTTCTCCGCATGGGTCTGGCCTGCCCGTCTGCATGTGATCTGTCAGTCTGTTTGTGACCACGCCCCTCCCCCGAAGACAGAGTGGCCGTTTTAATGAGTGTTTGCTGGAAAACTGCAAATTCCAATTATGGATCAGACGAATATGGAATACTTTTAAGTCAAAAGTTACGCGCGAGAAAAAAACAAACATAATCCCCGCAAATAATGTCATTCCTCGCGAGTAAATTCAACAGCGTAGAACTCAGCGCATCCACGGAGGCACTCTCGTTCACTTGTACACCACTGCGCCATTGCGTGGTCGGCAGCGATGTGGCCTCCGATCTGGCGGATCAATTCAAAGGCTTCATTGAATTTTCTAAAATAGGCCATCATCGATTCACAGAAAGACTCAATAACGATATTAGACAGGAATAAGCTGTGAGTGCGGCGCAGCAGGTGTGGAAAGCAGCCAAAACTGCCGAAGATAAATTCAACAAGGAAGTGGAAGTATTGTTCCAAAAAGCTGAATCAAAAATGTAAGCCATACGCAGTAAACCGCAGAAAACCATGATAGATTTTATTCAGAAGGTATGTACATTAATTCTATATGTTCCTGGCGTGTTGTCACCTATGCTTATATTTGTGCGCAATCTGGTGATTGGCGGCTGGCACTGCTGCCAAGTTTTGTGTAAGAAAACTCGCTGTCGGCAGTCTTAAAACTCGCCAAAGGACGAATCGAGGACCGGGGGTGGGGTTAGGTGTCCCCCTCGGTGCCGAAGAGAGGTCCGGGCGATGCCACAGTGTAGGAAGGGCCGCAGTATTGCTGTATGTACACAAAAAACGGCGACAACGGAATTTTCATGTTTCCGGTGCTGTGCCAAAAAGGGATTTCCGATTTTATTTTTTATTTTTTTACTGTATTATCTTTGCTTATATCGGTAAATAGACTGTGGTGCACAGGATTTATGAAGGGCTTCTATATAAAATGAAGAAATTACTTGTTTTGCAAATATATTTATGACTGCATTAATGTATCTGCATTATAATCAGTCCAGTCGTTTTTGGCTACCCTTTATAGAACTGTAATGTTTTATTTGTTTCAATTTCTGCAGCCCTCTTGGCAGATCTCTCAGGAAAAAAGACATTTTTAATGTCAATGATAATTTTTACCTTCATTAATAAAGAATATATGAAAGGCACTTTGCCAAGAAGTGATTGCAGCTTCTACCTGTGACAGGCGTGTTGTTTCTCGCTCAGAATGACATAATATCATTCACGAGAGATGTGTTTGACACATGTTTCACAGATTTTAGGCCAAAAATGAATCTACAGCCATTTAAATACAACCAATACTTTTTGGGGGGGGAAATACTGGAAATCATTTTTTTGGAACAACACAGCATATCTCTAAAACTCTTCAAAAGTCCCCGATGACACTGGGAAAAGTCACTAAATTTGATGCTAGTCACTTTTTGGACAAAAAAAAAAAAAGTCACTAGAGGGGGGTCTGAAAAGTCCAAGTGACAAAGTAACTAAGTTGGCAACACTATCTGCTGGTGTTGCCAAAAATTGCAGCTTCTACCATGTGACAGGAATGTTATTTATGACTCAAAATGAGTTGACATCATTCATGAGAGATAATATTCGAGATATGCTTGACAGACCATACGTCAGCAAGTAATTTACAACTATATAAATACCAGCAGTCATTTTTTTTCAAAATACTGGAAATAATTTTTTGGCACAAGACCGGCTATTCAGATGATACAGTGGTATGCAAATGTTTGGCCACCCCTGATAATTGTCATGATTTTCCTTTATAAATCATTGTTTTTTCTGATCATCAGTTTCAGTTAAATCTTTCATACAGCAGATGAACACAGTGATATTTGAGAAGTGAAATAAAGTTTATAGGATTTACAGAAAGTCTGCAATAATTATTTAAACAAAATTAGGCAGGTGCGTAATTTTGGGCACCCCAACATAAAAATTTCATCAATATTTAGTAGATCCTCCTTGTGCAGAAATAACAGCCTCTAAATGCTTCCTGTAGCTTCCAATGAGAGTCTGGATTCTGGTTGAAGGTATTTTGGACCATTCTTCTTTCCAAAACATCTCCAGTTCAGTCAGGTTTGATGGTTTCTGAACATGGACAGTCCGCTTTAAATCCCACCACAGATTTTCAGTAATATTCAGGTCTGGGGACTGAGATGGCCGTTCCAGAACGTTGTACTTGTTCCTCTGCATGAACGCCTCAGTAGATGCTGAGCAGTGTTTGGGGTCGTTGTCTTGTTGAACTATCCAGCCCCGGCACAACTTCAGCTTTGTCACTGATTCTTGAACATTGTTCTCAAGAATCTACTGATATTGACTGGAATCCATGTGACCCTCAACTTTAACAAGATTCCCAGTACCTGCACTGGCCCCACAGCCCCACAGCATGATGGAACCACCACCAAATGTTACTGTGGGTACCAAGTGTTTGTCTTGGAGTGCTGTGTTCTTTTTCCTCCATGCATACCGCCCCTTGTTATGTCCAAATAACTCAGCTTTAGTTTCATCAGTCCACGGCACCTTATTCCAAAATGAAGCTGGCTTGTCCAAATGTGCTTTAGTGACTCTGTTTGTGGCGTGTGCACAGAAAAGACTTCTTCTGCATTAGTCTCCCATACAGCCTCTCCTTGTGCAAAGTGCGGTGAATAGTTGAACGATGCACAGTGACACCATCTGCAGCAAGATGATGTTGTAGGTCTCTGGAGCTGCTCTGTGGGTTGACTATGACTGTTCTCACCATCCTTCACCTCTGCCTATCTGAGATTTTTCTTGGCCTGCCACTTTGGGCCTTAACTAGAACTGTGCCTGTGGTCTTCCATTTCCTCACTATGTTCCTCACAGTGGAAACTGACTGCTGAAATCTCTGAGAGAGCTTTTTGGATCCTTCCCCTAAACCATGTACATTTTGCGTACATGCAGTGCAATACAATGTTTTAATGGATAGGCAAGAGTATATTTAATACCAAGATATCCAGAATTTTTTAACACCGAGATGTGTTTTTAATACTTCCTATTACATTAAAATACCACCAAACCAGGAGAAATTAAATGTCATGAAAAAATATCAACATTTTCTTTGTACACTTTTGGGGAGGGGGGAGGGGGTCTGAAAAAGAGTACTCTTTGTAAACTTTGGAAAATGTTGATAATTGTGAATGACTCCTTAATGTGCTGGAAAATCTTGAAAATGGACCTTGGAAGTGCTTAAAAGGTGCTTGAATTTGATCCTGGAAAAGGTGTACGAACCCTGAACAAGACAATAAAGCACTGGCTTAGTGCTATTAAAAAAATAACACACTGATGTCATGTGCTTCTGTTTGTGTCCAGGTAAGAAGGTGAAGCTGAGCCTGGCAGCAGAGGAGGTGGCCGTGTTCTTTGCCCAGATGTTGGATCATGAGTATACCACCAAAAAGGTGTTCCGGGAGAATTTCTTTAAGGATTGGAGAAAGGTAAATCCAAGTGGATCATGCAGTTTAGGTTAAATTGCCTTTAGGTGGGATTGTGAGTGTGAATGGTTTTGCCTGTGTGTTCTGGTGACCTGTCCGGTGTGTATTCCACCTATTTCCCAGAGCTAGCTGAGATAGGTGTCAGCAACCCAAGAAACTTTGTTTTCATATATCAGTATTGTAAAAGTTGCATACATTACAGCTTTTTGTTAGCGTATGAGTGCATTGTAAATAGACTGTATGTGTGTAAATACAGGATGAGTGCGATTGGTACATGCTCGCTGGTGTCTGTCAGGGTGTCCTCTGTATGAGGAAAACACCGTGCCAAGCCCCAAGGCATATCATGCAGAATTAATTTTGCGCTGCTTAGTGCTCAATGCACTTGAAAATACGATTTATGTGAAGGCATTGATATGCTAATCCAGACAACTAGCTCCCCTGCATATGAACAAATCCAATTAAACTGTTTTATTATAGCCGGAAAAAACTCTCCTCGCTCCACTGCCCTCAGTGCCCGCCCACTGTCGGGTGTCATTCATGCTTAGACACGCAGACTGACTGCCCGTCCACACTGTCAGTGTTTTTTAGATGGGGGTGTGTGTGGTTGTGTGTATTTGTGTGGTCATGTAGAGGGCTGTATTTGCATCTCATCTTCTTTGGCGGTAGATAACAAAACTGGGCTATATCAGTTTGATGGATGAGAGTCATTTCCTTTATTCCTAAAGTTTGTGTCCAAGATGGATGCTCTTTTGTGAAATACTTCATTGTGAATCTACTTCATATTATGGTCTGTATTTTTGTGTACCTATTACTGCACAGTTCACAAAGAGCACTGCTGTACTAATGAGTGTTGGCAACTTATTAAAAGCCTTGTTCATTGATTACTGTAGGCAATATGGCATGAAATACAGACATTTCATATTCTTTCCATACAGCTAGAGACCATATTAAAAGGCAGTGATGATATTTCAGCACCACAGAGTTTGGAGAGACAGCTGAAACTGAGTTGCTCTCGGCTGTTGCCCTGTTAGTCACCTCTGATTTTGGTGACCCTTGTGAAACAACTTTCGGCAATTAGAGTTGAAACTCAGCTGCTCTGCTGCTGCTTTTGTTGTGTGGATGTGTCAAGATTCTTTATTTAGCTTGCTTGGCATTGACCTTACAGCGCTCACGCATACAGCTACTGTCATTTTGGGGGGTGCTGTGCTGTTAACCATGTTAAATACTGGAAGGCTTTACTGGAAAACTGGGAAGTTGTTTTGTTATGTTTTTGTGATGTATTGTGAGCTCAGTGGGCTCAGGACTGTAAAGCTGTCCCTGCTTTTTAAAATGACCACGTGTAAATGGCTTTACACGTGATGTATAGAAAGTTGTATATATGCTGGCCTTTTATGGCAGTACCACTTGTTTTTTCTACTTTGTCTGCTTCACCTCCTTAAAATCGAGAGAGAGGAAAGGTCACTGATCTGTTTTAATCATCCTTGTCTAATTTGTTTTTTTAATGATGTGGTATTGCTTTAATTTGTTATATGAATAGACAAAGGTCCTGCACTCTGTTTTTATGCTGTCATAAAATGTTCTGTGCAGATAAATTTTCTGTTTCTTCCTTTAGTTCAGTTTTTTCTGAGTGTATATTTTTATGTTATCAGTATTAAGATTTTGAGCTCTGTAAGAACTGCAGTGCTGTGAAAAACTATTTGACCTTGATCCCTCTTATTTTTTTTTTTTACTTGCATATTTGTCACACTTGCATGTTTCAGATCATCAAACAAATTTTAATATTAGACAAAGATAACCCGAATAAATATTGTTTAAAAACCGCCTTTTATGGGTTCATTTATTAAGGGAAAACAGCGATCCCATCCTATCTGGCCCTATGTGGAAAAAGTAAGTGCCCCTAAACCTAATAACTGGTTGTGCCACCCTTGGCAGCAATCAACTGCAATCAAGCATTTGTGATAACTGGCAATGAGTCTTTCACATCGCTGTGGGGGAACTTTGGCCCGCTCTCGTGCTGAATTGTTTTAATTCAGCCACGTTACAGGGTTTTTGTGCATGGACAGTCTGTTTGAGGTCAAAGGCCAAAGCATCGCAATCAGATTTAAATCTGGACTTTAACTAGACCACTCCAAAACATTTATATTTTTTTGTTTGTTTTTCTCCTTTGGGTTTTATTTATTTTTAGAGACTTGCTGGTATGACTCAAATGCTTTTGCGCTTCAGGACATTCTTCAGGATTTTCTGGTGGAGAGAATAAATGGTTCCATCAATTACAGCAAAGTCGTCCAGGTCTTGAAGCTGAAAAGCAGCCCCAGCCCATCATACTGCCACCGTCCTGCTTGACTTTTTATGAAGTGCTGCGTTAGTTTTATACCAGATGTAACGGGACATAAACCTTCTGAAACATTCAGCTTTTGTCTCGTCACTCAACAGAATATTTTCCCAGAAGACTTGTTTTTTTTGTTTGTTTGTTTTTGTTTTTTTTGTGAGTTGAGCCTTTTGTGTTCTTTACGGTCAGCACTGGTTCTTTCTTTGGAACTCTTTTATGGATGCCGTTCTTGCCCGGTCTCTCTCTTATTGTTGAATCTTGAACACTGACCTCAACTGAGGCCAGTGAGCCCTGCAGTTCTTTAGACGTCGTCCTTGGTTCTTTTGTGACTTGCTGGATGAGTCGTCGATTCTCTTGGAGTCATTTTAGTAGAGTAGCCACTCCTGGGAAGATTCACTTCTCTTCCAGGTTGTCTCCATTCATGGATAATGGCTATCACTGTGGTTTGCTGGAATTCCAAAGCCTAAGAAATGGCTTTGGAACCCTTTCCAGACTAATAGTTGTCACTTATTTTGTTTCTCATCTGTTCTTGAGTTTCTTTAGATCGTGATGTGACGTGTTGCTTTTTGAGATCTTTAAGCCTCCTTCACTTTTCCAGACAGGTTCTGTTTAAATTATTATAATTTTTTTTTCATTCAACAGGTTTGGCAGCAGTCAGGCCTGGGTGTGGCGTGTGAAATGATGCTCATGATACTTTGAAATGATACTTTCCATAAAATGTGGTTAATTCATAATTTAACAAAGAGTGGCAATTACGTTTTCAGAGTCAGGTAGGTTTTTTTTCCCTTAAAAAAAATGAAATCATCATTTAAAAACTGCATTTTGTATTTACACGGGTTATCTTTGCCTAATATTAAAAATTGTTTGATATGAAATGTAAGTGGCAAATATGCAAAAAATAAGAAATCAGGAATGGGGCAAATACTTTATTACAGCACTGTAACTGAGAAAACTGAAAGCATGTCTTGCCTTCAGCGATGCAAGTAGCAAAGAGTTATTCTGTCATTCTACAATATTGCATCTAAGAATTAATTAGAACAATTTAGATCATATTTTATGGGTTTGTTTCCCCCATCTGTAAATATAAAAATATTGAATAACACTCATACAACTTTCCCACAGACATTTTACATTGTTTTTGATTAATAGCTGGCAGGCTGTCATGTTGCTACTCATTTTTATTTTTATATTATCAGCCTTGAGATGAGGCCATGCCTCAACACACTTTGTGCTTGTGTAGGAAATGACCGACGAGGAAAGGTCACTGATTCAAGATCTTGATAAGTGTGACTTTGGAGAAATCCATTCCATGCATAAAGCCAAGGTAGAGGCCAGGAAAAACATGTCCAAGGAGGAGAAACAGGTAAAGCTCAGGCTCCTTTCTTTGCATCTGTATGCTGTTGTTTCCATAAGTGTAATTATTGGTGGTACAGTCTGAAGGAGCTCAGTTTGTATTTTGTATCTGTTCTAGGCTTTGAAAGAGGCCAACCAGAAGATAGTGGATGAATACGGCTACTGTCTTCTGGACCACCACAAAGAACGCATTGGCAACTTTAAGATTGAGCCTCCAGGGTTATTCCGAGGTAGAGGCGAGCATCCTAAACAAGGCATGCTAAAGAGAAGGATCCAACCAGAGGATGTCATCATTAACTGTAGCAAGTGAGAGTGTGATAGTGAAATTATATTAATGTAAAATTTAGTAAAACTCCCATCCAAAAACACTCCTCTCGATGTGCCCTCCTGGCTGAATGCAGAGCAGTGAATTGCCCGCTTAAGAAAATGGAGCAAGTTCTCAATACACAAAATGTTAAAAGATGTGGCAAATCACTCCACTCTGTACAAAATGTATACTACCTGGTTTCTTAGTATTCAAAAAAGCATGTTCAAATAACATGAATAATAATATTCTTATTGATCGTTCTTTTTTTGTTTTTTAATCTGGCAAAAATGTGAATTATTTAGGTGCCGTTTACACGAAGCCGTTTTCACTGGAAACGGTGTCGTTTTGATGCGTTTCAGCCTTTCGTTTACACGATGGCGTTTCAGAAACGATCCGCGTTTACACGAGGACATGTGAAACGATGAAAACGATGTAGTTCCCATGCCAGGCCACAAGTTGGCGTTGGTTTTCTCTTTGCAGTTTGTTTACGCAAGACGCGCATGCGTGGAGTGACACAGTAGGTAGTGCGGCAAATTGTTCATTACTTACAAAACGGCCAATGTGAGAGGTTTTGTGTGGACAGATGATGAGGTTGGATCGCTGCTGCACACAACGCTGAATTACAAAACGGTAAAAACACAGGAAAAGCATAAGAAGCACTCGTGAATCCGCGAGTGCTGTTTATCAGTTTGCGCGTGCGCGAAAAACTGGCCGTCGCAACCATAGTGCGCATGTGCGAGTCGAGCGTTTTCAAATCACCCCGGTTTCAAGTGTTTACACGAAAACGCAAGCCGGTGCGTTTCTGAAACGCTCCACTCTGGACCCCGTTTCTGAAACACATCGTTTTCACTCTGTTGTCGTGTAAACAGAAGGGCGAAACGCATCAAAACGACACCGTTGTCGTGTAAACGCAAGGCCGAAACGCATCAAAACGACACCGTTTCAAAATGAAAACGGTCTCGTGTAAACGGCACCTTAAGCTGTACTTCAGTGCTGGTCATTTACATACTTTCTTGCACTTTCTCTTTCTCTGGTAGAGAATCCCGCATCCCTGTACCACCTGCTGGCCACCATTGGAAGGAAGTTCGGCATGATAACGCTGTGACGTGGCTGGCCAGCTGGACTGAAAACATCCAGGGCTCAATTAAGTACATCATGCTCAATGCCAACTCAAAACTCAAGGTGATCAAAATGCTACAAAATGGGAAAAATGCACGTACATGTGGGCACAAGAAAAAAGCTGTCAACTGCAGCTTTGAGTAAGTTGTGAAACTTTGGCTTTGGCAGCATTGATCTCAAACAACTGAAGGAGTTTATGGTTTTAGTTTTGATTGTGGCTTATAGAAGCAGAAATCCAGTATCTCAGATTATTAGAATATTTCCTAAGATCTATTAAAAAGGATTTATAATACAGAATTGTCCACCTTCTGAAAAGTATGTTCTTTTATACACTTGCTATGCTCCATCACCCATCTTCTACAGTTATTCAGGTGGCAGGCAGCCACCTAGCCATAGTTTGATCTGTCACAAAACATTATTCAAGTAGTTTTGTGGACTGTTTTGACCTACATTGTGAATGTTTTGAATGATGTATTCATTATAGACAGAAGCAATGCAACGTAGATATTTCCAGAGGTTTTATTTTTTTTCTCTGAGCCTGACATTGGTTTGGACTGCAGTGCTAAATTACTGGAGCTACTCTTAAAGAAATTCAAACCATTTGAATTGATGTTTTTTTTTTTTTTGTTTTTTTTTTTGCCTTTTTTCAATAATCCTCCAGCTGACAAATGATTGCCAGCAAACCTCTTGCATAGTGTTAACAGAACACAATATTACAAAAAAAAAAAAAAACCCACAAGGTTTAAACACTTTGACACAATATGTTGAGATATAATGCATAAAATGTATATTTCTTAAACAAAATTGGGAAATTATTTTTAATTACATTTCAATTTGATATCAAATATCAGTAAACCTTTGCAACACTTTCTTATTCTGTTCTCCATCATTTGCTCACACCTCCTCCGTTCTATCTTTCATGTGTAAAGGTTAAGTTATTCCACAGTTCTCCATGATAGTATGGACGTGGACTGATGGAGGGTTTAATTGTGTGTAGGTGGCAATAAATAACCAGAAGCCAAGCAGACAGAGAATTTTGTCATCTTTGTCTTATATACTATAGGACCCTGTGTTCATGATATACCATCCCTCCATTTTCTTCCGCTTATCTGGGGCCGGGTCATGATCCTTTATTGAATCTTTAGATTCAAGACTTTTCAAGGAAAACTGCTTTTTGTCATCATTTTGTTACGTAATGTCTTTGTTTCATGTTTACTCTCCCCGTGTTTGCGTGGGGTTTCTCCTGGTACTCCGATTTCCTCCCACAGTCCGCAGACATGCACTCAGTGGGGTTAGGTTAATTGGTAATTGTAAATTGCCCGTAGGTGTCAGTGTGAGTGTGAATAGTTGTCTGTCTCTCTGTTAGCCCTGTGACAGGCTGGTGACCTGCACAGAGCGTACCCTGCCTCGCGCCCTATGACAGCTGGGATAGTCTGCAGCCTCCCCGTGACCCTGAAAGTGGAAGAAAATGGATGGATACTATAGGACCCTGTGTTCATGATATTGAATCTTTTGATTCAAGGCTTTTCAAGGAAAATTACTTTTTGTCACGTCTTTGTTTCATATTTACTTTTCATGTTTAGTCTTTATCCCCACTTTAAGATCTACAGAGACCTGGTAATTCTGTGTTCCAGGGGATTTGTGCCACCTAAAGATTCTGCTGCCAGGAGGCTGAGGGGTCGCCCTGGTGGCTGACAGTATTTTTCTTTTTGCAGGGAGAGAAGGATTGGGAGAAATATGAGGTTGCTCGGAAACTGAAGTCATGTGTGGATGGCATCCGAAACCAGTACCTCCAGGATCTTAAATCCAAACAGATGGTCACGCGCCAGAGAGCTGTGGCCCTGTACTTCATAGACAAGGTCTGGTTTGCATGAAAAACTCTGAAGTAAACATGCAGTAATTAGTATGTAGTATATGTTCTCACACCAGAACTAGAAGAAAAACTTGTAAGTTTAACCTCTCCTTGGTGTGCTTTTATGATTTTTTTTTTTTTTTTTTTTTATGCCGTTGTAGTGGATACAAGAATGCACAACACCCAATTGCTCAGTGAACAATTACATGCTATATTATCATATTGCCTCATACTTTGATACTGACATTGTACTAGGGAGCTTGCTTGGGATGTTTGCGTGAATGTCAAGAAAAATGCACGGCTGCAGTGCATGTTTAAATAGGCTAGAGCAACGTGAACGTATTGGAAATCAATTCAGTACGTCTTGATTGCATTTTCTGTTTTTCACATAGATGAAAATCTTTTGCAAAGAAAATGGATTATATGTAGCCATTTTCTTCCAGAGACTTCACGCTAATTATCTCAGTCTGTGTGAAGTGAAATGATGGATGGAGTATGTGATTACTTTTGGCTGATGCCAAAAACTATTTCAGTTTTGATTTTTGTTTTGTTCTGTTTGTCATGAATTTCTTTTTATTAGTACAGGTATATATTTTAATGGTCATCTGACTCAAACATGTTTTCCCTGTGAATTGTGATGGAAAAGCTGGATGTGTATTTATGCATCTGGGATCTGTGGTAATCTTTATATCTTCTGACCCAAAAAGCTGGCCCTGAGAGCTGGTAATGAGAAAGAGGAGGGAGAGACGGCAGACACAGTGGGTTGCTGCTCACTTCGTGTTGAGCACATCACCCTGCACGAGCAACTGGATGGCAACGAATGTGTGGTAGAGTTTGACTTCCTGGGTAAAGACTCCATTCGTTACTACAACAAGGTTCCTGTCATCAAAAAGGTAAAGAGAGAAAATATGTCAACATATTGCCACTTATGCAGATTCTTGTGGTAATAGGCAGTGTTCTCAGGGATCCACCATGGTCTGAGGGATTGCTAAAAGCTTGCAATTTTTGGCTTGGTTTCCATTAAAACATTAAAATAATGCTATTATTATTATTATTATTATTATTAGACTGATATAGTTTTATATGGGCATTTTTGTGTAAAACCCACAATTGTAACACACACACACATGGGCCCACACCAGCTAATGTTGGCAGCTCTGCCCTCTTTGAAATCATGGATGTGTGCCAGGAGCAGCTACGCTAATCTATCATCATCAGAAAGAGGAGAAACATGAGGGTATTTCTGTTGATTAGATTTTAAATTGGAACTTAATGTAACTTAGTTTATCAGCTCTCTATAACTCGTGTGGAGGGCCCTGTGAATGGAGGAGAGATGGATGAGCCGCTTTACATACACAACAACAGACTGAATGAGTTACTGGACTATAGGCCTATCAGGAGGTGCAGTTGTGTTTGTTTCAGTAACACACTTTATTTGTTTCGAAGGCTTTTTCACCACAGTGACAAGTTTACATTATTCAACTATAACTGAGAAAAAGTGCTCAAATGTCACTGAATTTAAGAATGGATAAAGTCGTCCGTCTGACCATCTTACGTGCTGCTTTTCTCCCTGGATGTGTCGTCTTTTCGTTCTTTCCTGTGGGAGAGTTTCCTGCTCTCTTGCTCTCGCTCTCTCTTATTCTGGTGAATTATGAGTTCTGTCGCCTTTCACAGAATTAACGTTAGCCTTATAGATATATGTGACAGCTCAGGTGGAGCCAGGATTCATCCAGAGGAGGGCTACTTTGTGACAGACTATTCTATTGTATAGCTGCTGAACTATAAAGTGCACAGAACACCAAACAGTATTTACTGTCAGATCCTGACCCGTCCATGTATTGAAGTTACACAGTAACTGTGTCATGTAGGTAAATGTGCACATCGTTGTCTTTTCCCGTTTGCCATGTAATGCTAGGTATAAAGTTAGTAATATATACTGTAGGATTCAGACATTAATCTTTGCATTGCTTCCAATCTTTCTAAGTCCCAGTAATTATAGCATTTTGCCAGATATTTCAATATTGTATATAACAGATTTGAGAAAAGAAGAAAAACAAACTACATGAAGGTGATTTGAGGTGTTGCAGAGCTGCTTCTTGGGTTCATTATAGCCCAAATTCTATAATTTGACTAAAAATCAGGAACACTGCAAATCTGTTGGCACAGTTTAAAAAAATATCTTGATTGCCTCCATGCTGTTTGTATTGTGGCTCCCATGTGGGCTCTGAAAGGGAATTTAAACACATAGTTAATGACGTTGCCTGCAGCAATAACTGTGTCCATGGGCCAGATTTACTAACACTGCACCACAGCAAAATCCTCTTTTTGTGTTAAGGTTTCTGCCGGGATTTAATGAAGGTGCACAGCGTCAGTTTTGAGACCAAAAGGTGTGGATGCAGGTGTGTTTGAGGCTGACCTTACTGGATATATATATTTTAGGAGTTTCCCTTTCATAGCACAAAACTTTGGGAGGAGAATATTTAAATGAATCATAAAAACATGATTTTCTGAGGTTTACAGGACACAGTTTACCTAACAACTCTGAAATGAGGGGAAAACTCCAGGTTTTACCAGAAAGAGTTAACTTAAACTGTGAGTCAGTTACTGGGGTAACAGAGTCTGTGACCTTAATCTGTTCACCAGCAGGTTTTCTTCAACAAACTGAGTTTCTCTCTGACTCCTCCCCCTCCTGCTGCATCTGAACCATTAAAATCCTCAATATGTTAGTTCACTATTTTTATTTTTATTTTATATTTAATTTAATTTGATTTATTAATTAATTTTTGTATGCTGTGTGACTGCTTATATAGTCAGTAGTCAATGTATGGATGGAGACAGCAATTATGCTGAGGGTTTATCAGCTCAGAATAAAATTTATGGTCTCCATCTTTCTGTCACTTTGGACAATAATGCAGCTGTCAGACTGTTTCCCTGGAAACTTTTACTGTATGTTACTATAACGATCACTGTTTAAATAAAATATCTGTCTGAAGATATTTTTTTTTTCAGTTAAATATAAAATAGTTATTATGAACTCTTACTACTGGCTACCAGTAACTGAGTAAAAAATCTCTGCTGTGGCTGTAAGAGAGCCATCATCTATCAGTGAAGGCTGATATTAGATCAGATTTTAAGTGGTTACACTCTGAAACATTAAAGTGCAGTTTTTCTCTAAATCTCATTAAGCTTTTTTTTTTTTTTTTTTTTTTAATTCACTAATGGCAGAAATAATGAAATTCTCTATAAAATAACTGGGTTGTTACAGATCTTCAGTACAATAACTGTTAATAAATAATTGAAAAAACTAAATGGTCAGGCTGTTGCAGAAACTGATTTTATTTAATAAAAACTGACTTGAGGACAGATCTTCTATTGCTATCTGGGTAACTAATTACAGGTCCTTCAGTAAACTGTGTATGTTCTCTATCTCCATATTTTTATCTTCAGTTTCTGTCAGGTCACAACTGACTAATTAGATTTAATGTAAAATTAGTATTCTAGCTTCATCTAATGAAAATTCAAGTTGGATAAATGATGACCACAGATGGTATAAAACAATTATATATTTTATATTAAACTTTTATTCTGTCTGTGATGATGACAGAGTAGCCCAAGCTGATTAAAATTACTCTTTTCTTCCTCCCTGCTGCTCTTTATTTACCCGCTGCTATGATGAATCATTGATGATGGCTTTCTTTCTCTACTCACGCACACGCTTAACTCAGTGTGAACATAGTCAGTTGATTGAAGTAACTGATCAGCTGCTCAGGAACCAAAAACTCAGTTACAGATCTCAGAGTTAATCAGCTCAGTTTATTTTTAAGCTCAGTTTGTTGAACACGCTTCTTGGAATTGGGCCCTGAAAACTGTAGCTTGTAAACAGAAACAGTGTTTTGGAAACATTAGAAAATCTTTGCATACATTTATTAATATAGTTGATGCAAGGCATGTCTGTCCATTCTCAGTAAGAGAAGACATCAGCAAAAGTCACTAGCTTATGGGTAGAGTCCACTTTATTTCATTTTAATTTAATCAAGGTTTTGTCCATTGGCTTTTGGCAGAAGTCACCATAGAGAAGGTCAGTTGTTTGCATGTCAGTGTGTTCAGAGCCCCGAGCACAGAGGGAACTGAGATTTGTCCTAGGGATACAGTTGTACATTGGATTGCTGTGGTGGTTTAATTTGTCAGCCTGGAAGAGCAGTTAGTCTCTGCTTTAGCCTGATTCTCTTGGCTTCAGTCTTAATGATGCTTACATAAACTGACCAACCTTTTTTGTTTTTTTGTTTTTTTTCTTTCTTTTATTAACTGACCAAAGGCATACTCTTCAGTCAGTTAAAAAATAAAAGATAAAATAAGTAAATAAATCTTGACACTGCGCTGCTGTGCATGCAGTTCTGGAAAATGGATGGTATTTCATTGATCATTTAGGCTTGTGTTGTCAGGTATTTACAGATAAAGGTGTATTCCAACTATTTATTATTGCAGACATAAAATTTTGGGGAGGAAAAATATATAGAAAATCAAAGAAACAAACGCTGATAACCTGTATTTTTGCTCACTTGAGTTTGCATTTCCTGTACTGCAGCTTAGTAGCATCAGTCAGCACATCCCAACCTCTTCTAAATGCCACCTCGCAGTACTTTTGTTTTTGTTTTTTCTAACTTTCCTCATAAGTTAAGTAGTAACTTTTAAACCCATTGATGTGTTTTCACAGTGCATAGACTGTAATGACAGGAAGCCTGCTCAGCATTTCCCCAGTGCTTCAGGTTTTTCACAGTTCACTGTACAACTTAATAGCTTGAGGTTCATGGCTACTTTCTTTGTGTATATTAAGCCATCTGGCTCCTGGGGTTCATATTTTGAGACACACACACATACACATGTTACTTTATTAAAATATTTGTCACTCATAACATAATGCGTACTATTCCATGATTTAATTTTTTTAAAAACAATTTCTGGCCAAACAGGCACACATCTGCTTCAGTTCAATAAAGTTAGTTCTTTGCACCAAAGTCCAGCAGACAAATATTAAGAAGTCAAAGTAATATTACAGTCATTTGCCAATAAATATGACTAAGTGCCTGCATCAGTAATTGCAGTAACTCTTGTCTCTTCTTTATCTGATACACTAAATGATAATGTACACTTTAATGAGCAGGTTAGTCAATATCACAATAGAAGAAAACAAAATGTGACTGGAGCCTTTAAAAAAAAATCTTTAGTCTGTCAAACAGGTGTCATATTTGTGTGTGTGCGTGCATGTACGCATATGCAAATTTTCAACCCCTCCTCTGGTGTCAGCCGGTGCTATCATCTGTTGCAGAGATGGGAAAAGAAATGTTAGCACCTGACAGCCTGAGTGTTTTGTTTCTTGCAGAACATATAATTATTCAAATGAGTGCATTCAAAAGCATCACATGAGCTAGAATTAATTAGTCCCTGCATATTTTAGCATAATCAATTCCATGGAAAATCAGTGAGATTGCTGCTAAATGTCACTAGGAATAAAATGGAACAAGAATGGAAAAGAGGGATTTCTACTTCTAACCTCTGGAGATATTTGAAATGATTGATTATAATACTATTATCATATATATTTGGCTTACCTGGTACATTCTGCATGTATGATTTTTTTTTTTTTTTTCCCAAAGATTTTTGATTCCCAGAGCAAAGTACATTACTGAAATGAATAACAAACCCATTTTAAAGGAGAGTCCCATATGTTATTTGTCAGAAAGAAAAGGTTCTATCAGTTTTTCCCCCCTCAGGAGGATTTGAGCCATCAGTATGAACAGTATCTTGCATTGGTTAGTAGCAGACTGTCACTGTGTGAGGTTTTAAAAACAAAAGAGACCACTGCACCGAGTTTAGACATAACTTAGAAGAGCGAATGACTTTTTCAAATAACCCCAGAGTGTGAGGGCACATGCAGATGCACAAATACAGATAATAATTTACATTTTGATGCCCAAAGTATTGGCACTTTGTGTTTTATATTTGCAGCTCATTTTTCAAGGGAAACAAAATTGACACACACATCAGCCTTGTGAATATGTCAGTGTATTTTATAAAGCAACACATCTGTGGCTCATAATTGGTGTCTTGCATATTTTAGTAGTTTATTTGGGGAAGGGATGCATCTGTGGAGCCCACAGAGTCTCTGGAAATGTCAGATGTAATTGTGCCAGTTTTAATCCTCTGGCATTGCTCTGAGATGGGCGAATAAAGCCAGGCTCCAAACACATGCCCCGCAATTGCATGTCTTAAGTGCGCTCTAATGTGTACGTGTACCTGCACTGTAGTTTTATGGTATTTTTGATCTCTCCTTGAATTTCTGTCAGTTCTTGCTTTTCTATCTAATGTACTTGAATGTTAAATTTCACCCGTTTTTCAGCCAAATCCACCGATGCAACATAATCTTAAGAAAAATTAGTGCAGCACCTGCATAAATGCATTAAATGTTATTTTTTGAATTTTTCTTATATAGAATATAATATAAAAATCTTGATCTCCTTTATCTGCATATCTTTTCAGGTTTTTAAGAATCTTAATCTCTTCCTGGAGAACAAGCAGCCCGGAGATGAACTCTTTGACCGCCTTAATGTGAGTCTGTCTCAGCGTGCGTCTCCTCAAACATGTTGGATGTTTTGTGATTCTGATCTGTTATCAGATTACCATTAATATGTCTGGGACCTTTTAAAGTTTATTTTATTTTTATTATTTACCAGCTGCTGCATACATTTTGGTTTCAAAAGCAAGCAATTGGTTATAAATGATTTAGTTTAGGTGAAAGTGTTTTGGAAAGGGTGAGAAACACCCCTGAAGTGTATAATATTTGAAGAAAATGAAGAAAAAAATGGTGAAAGCAAAATAGAATTACAGTTTTTATATTTTCTAGGGACAGACAACTGCAGTGTGGGGAAAAGTAGGGACTAAATTGTAAGGTGTAAGAGATGAGATTCAATGAGGATGAGCCATTGGTGTGGAGAGATGAAAGGGGTAAAGTAAGGAAACGGGAGGTGCAGAAAAGGGATAGAATACTGGAAGCGGGGTGACTGAAAGCAGAAAAGGAGTTTCAAAAGAGAGAGGGGATGGACCCTGGCAGATAAAAATGAAACTGTGCTAGTGAAAATTGAGAGTGAACATGTTGGGCAGATGAATTTCCACACATCAAAATCTGGCGTCCTCTCAACCTCTTCCTCTAGCTGCAGACAGACAGCAAGGCCACAGAAAATGCAGTAGTTGTACACCTGGTTAGTTCAGTGCAGGGCAATATTGGGCTACTTAGGGTGACTTCAGTCTTTCTAAAACCACATCACTTTTCTGTTAAAACAGTGACCCATGCTGTCCTTGCTGAGAACACAAGTTTGGAATTACTCATTATCCAGTTTCTTTTAGTAGGAAGTGCAGCATCAACTACTACAGTCTCGTAACCTTTGGTTAAATTCTGAGAAATACCTGGCTTTGTAATGTATTGGGAGTAAGGGGGGTGTTGTGATTTGGTGCTATATAAACAAACTTGAATTGAGTATGAGTGGTGAATGTGGTAGAATAGGTCCTGTGAATTGGTGAGAGAAGTGAATGCAGATAAGCATGTAGAATATTAGAGCCAGTTACACATTTAGTCTATTAAGACTGGTCGGTAGGAGACAGAAGATGCAATGCAGGACAGGAATGTGAGGGAGAGATGAAAAATGGAGCAATTGAAGGAGGGAGTATGGGGCCTCTGCTCTCTGCCCTCCAGTGTGTCAGGAAATGTCAGTGTCTGTTGGAGGTGGAATGGTAATGGCTGCAGAGGGCAGGCCTGATTGACACCTGGAAAGGCCAGGATACTGAGAGAGCAGAGGCAGGAGAGGTGTGTAGAAATAGATGAAGCAGTAGGAAAGTGCCAAATGGTCCAGATGAGGGGTGGTTTAGCAGAGAAGGTAGATGATGGATAGAAAAAAAAAAAGAGGTGGGAGAGAGGGAGGAAAGATGGTGGGAGGGCAATTGGGAGAGGTGGCAGGCAGGCATCTGAAAAAAGGCAGAGAAGAGGGGGAGTGTGGGGAGAAGAGTAGAAATGTAGCATCTGGTGGCTTCAGGTAGAAAGATGGTGAACAATGCTGGGGTGAGACATTAATGGAGACCTGAAGCTGAATCTGAAATGAGAAAGATGTGAAGAACGGAGGGACTTGAAGAGTTCTAGTGACTGCCTCTGACATGTACTCAAACCAGCTCTGCTCTTAAGTTTGGTGTTCATTCTAGCAATACTGATATTTTGCCGTGACTATGAAGCAACAGACTGAGTCTTACTGTGTGCATGTGACACACTACCTAAACAATAGGCCAGAATAAGAACATTTGTCAATCAAATTATGTATTCTCAAAAAGCCCTGCAGACTCAGGAGTGTTGAATTGTCAGCTTCCTCAAAACAAGTTAGTTAATGATATGTAGTTCAGTCACGTGGTGCGTTAAAGTCTTTTGTTGTTCTGAAGGGCCACAATAGAAGGCTGGGTGAAAAGATTCCCATCATAGATGGTGTACAGACTGTGATAACAGCATGTACTTTGTGTGTTTGGAGAGTGCTTTGATTGAAGCCTGCTGACACCATTTATTCTTGTTGTATCTACTTTTTCAATTTTAGAAAAGCAGAAAAAGTTTTTTTTTTTTCTACATCTGAAATGTCACAAATGAAATAGAATAGGTAGGATAGATTTGTGAGGAATTTAAATAAAATGCTTATTATTTCAGTATGTTGTTTACATTTCAGTTGTATGAATCATTGATGCTTTTTGGTGCTCATCAGTATGATTTCAGAATGGCTTGTGCTTTTTCTGAACCTGCGCACACACACAAACATATACATAGACACATATATGTTGAGGTCTGGGTGTCTGATCTATGTTGAAATTGCAGGTGTTTGTTAGGCTTATCTGGAAGCCTCTTTACTGAACTCCACATCATTCAGGTTAGCTGTAATAACTACATCTTAGAAAATGAATTCAATTACGACCAGCAGTGTATTATAGTCCTTACGAGCTTCCTTATTCTGTACATTTTCCCTCCACTCTTTTGTATCATTTACCCCCATCTACAAGAACTTTTTTTTTTTTGTATACGGGGGACTGATGCACACAAATTGGACCCAGTGAGAAATGAAAAGCACCTCATCATAGCTAGTGTGGAAAGGCAATAGTCAATATTTCCCTGGCATTAGTAGCCATCACAACAAATTGGATAGCAGTATGTTAATGAGAAAGTCCAGTATGTTGCATTCTGTATTATACATAGGAAATTAGAACTGCAGTAATGATTCATTTTAATAATGCCTTAGGAGAAAACATGGATGACATACACAAACGCACAGACTTGTGCACACACAACACACCATGCCAAGGGAGTTGGGGGTGTGAGAGCTATCATACTTGCCCCACAGACTTGCAACCTCCTTCATTAGCATTGCAGGGGCAGAGTTTGGTAGCTCATTAGCAAGGCAGCAGCAGCAGATGCGTATACCTGTGTACTCTCAGCACATGCATGCACACGTACATTATGTACACATGAAAAGCTCCCACTCATCCTGCAGTGAGACACAATGATACAGGTCTGTGGCCCCCAGTAGGTCCTGACCCTGCTGATTAAAACCAGCATCATTACTGTAGTCTTCATCAGAATTACGCCTGCGTCACATCCGAATGCTTTCATCCAAATTCAAAATGCGTGTGTTGCCTTCCACTCCTAGTCCATGTTTGCACCTGAAAGCGGCATGTGTGCAATGTGCATATGTTTATTTTTGCTTCAACGCCAGTGAGTGTTTTCTCACGCTGTTAACTCTGTTTCATCTCTTTGTTCTGTAAAGACTGCTGTCATTTGTCAGCAGGTAACAGCTGTGTAAACACCAGAGATATACAACTTGTTATAACACCTACAGAAATGTCAGAGGGGAAGTATTATTATGACCTATATTAATCTCCCTGCTTTAATAGATGATAATAATGAAGTCAGAGATCCTATTTTATGGTTTATTTGAAATGTTAGGTTCTTTGACACCGCAGTGGCATGATGTCACAGTGCCACCTAGTGGTTGGGAGCATGTCTTGCTTTAGTTGGACTAATGGTTTTGTGATCGCTGCTTCCTATTTCTCATTGCAGACGACCCTTCTGAACAAACATCTGAGTTCTCTAATGCCCGGTCTGACTGCAAAGGTCTTCAGGACATATAACGCCTCTATCACTCTGCAGCAGCAGCTTAAAGAACTAACAAACAGTCAGTCTCACACACACACTCACTACACTGTAACAGTTTGAATTTACATAAAATACTGTACACTACATACAGGCATTTTAAAGTGCTAGCTCATTAAAGCTGCTGGTTCCAGCAGCTTTAATATTGTAACTATCTGTTCAGCTCTTGTCATTGTCTCACTGTGTCACAGAGTCCAGTGAAAACACTGCCACTCTTCAGACCCCTTTTTTAATATTTACCTGGCTTGGCTCAAGGTATCCTCATGTCAGTCAGGTTTTTCAGTTATGACAGGAGTACATTATCACTATACCCAGAACTGTGCATCTTGGCCTCTCTCTTATCAGGGTCCCATTGGCTGCCTCGGCCGCCTTTTTTCTTTCAGAGATAGAAGTGTCACATTTTTCTCATTTCTGGATTGCCACTGAGAGCCAATATGCAGGCTGACATGTGGTTGCTGTGAGTGTTGTGTGAACCACAGGAGGAATAGATGAAGTTAATAGGAATGTGTATAAATGAAATGAAATAGGAAAATGTAATTGTGAGTGTGTCTTGAAGCTTGATACTTTGTCGCTCAGGTGATGTGTGAGGTAATAACATCAGGGTTGTCAGCATGGTTTTTCTCTTTTATGGCTTCTGTGCATAATTCTGGTTTGATATCTGTTCTCAGTTGGATTTTTTTTTTTCTGGTTTAAATACAAATTAATCTTCTCTCATTCCCCAAAGAGTCTGACAATGTGGCAGAGAAACTGCTGTCCTACAATAGGGCTAACAGAGCAGTTGCTATTCTCTGTAACCACCAGCGGGCACCGCCAAAGACCTTTGAACAGTCCATGGCTAACCTTCAGGCCAAGGTAAGGGGAGATTTATTTACAGTTAATTTACAGTTTATATTTAAGTGGAGAAATTCACATTTCATGAGAAGAGATAATGTCATACTTTTTGCATTCTTGTCATAGTTAAGTGACTCAAGACCGGAAGAGAATCCAAGAACAGTGAATTCTTAGTCTTCATAGGCTCTTCTGTGATATTCTAACTTTAACTGTGGTGCCTGTGTGAGAACTCCACATGTTCTTCACCCAGATTGATGCTAGAAAGGAGCAGCTGGCCCTAGCCAAGACGGAGCTGAAGCAGGCCAAGAAGGAGGCCAAGACCAAAGGGAATTCAGACCCAAAGCTGCAGGCGTAAGTGTCAATAGTAGGGGGGAGGGGCACATCTTTGGCAAAATTTGGTCCTGACACACACATTGGAGTAGAGATGACCACAAAGACAGTTTTGAATATTTTGGCAGATATTTTATATCTTTTTGCCTTAAAACAAATTTTCTCAACACAACTGTGCCAAATACAAGCATGAAACTTTACAGGTGTGTGGTTGAGTTCAGAATAAAGGTTAAATTTCAAGATGGTTGAGGTGTCAGTGTTTTTCCTTTCTCATGTATGTTCCTTTTCTCTCCTATTCTCTCTGTAAATACTGGGGAAGTATCAGCATAATCATCTGATTACATTTCCTGCTCTCCACATATGCCAGCCGTGGCTCATCTTCGTCCCTTTTCCTGTTTCTTGTAATTGGTCCTAAGAGCCAAGTATTTCACATATTTTCACACTATAAACAAACCAAAATGAAATCAGAGAAAGACCGCCTGTGTTTGCATTACAAAGGTTCTGGATGTTGTATCGAGGAGCAGTGTCACAGCAGTAGTTTTGATACTGGTCAGAGTACTAAGAAGGTAAGAGGGGCCGAGATCTGGTGACGATTTTCATGCTCGTGAAACCTTTTTAGTGACCCCTTGGCAATGAATGGTTTCATGATTTGGACATGGTTATCCTGGACGAAACCATTCCCATCAGGATAGAAATATTTTCATTGTGAGGTAAATTGGATAAATCTGAACAACTTTGTATTGATTCGCAATGACACCATCACTCTAAGGGGGACAAGTGAACCTAGAAAAATGCATCTCAGTATAATGTAGCAACATGAGAGATTTTATTTCCTGTAAAAATTGTTTTTTCCAGGTTGGACTTTTTTTTTTTTTTTCCCCTACTGCTTTTTACATATTTACAGTGTGAGAGAAAGGGAGAGAAGTGAAGGTGATTAGTTAGAGGAAAAAAGTTCCTCCAACTAAACATATCTGTACCAGAGATGATGAGCTCTTTTCTGTCAGGTTGGTGGAGCGGAAAAAGGCAGCAGTGAAGCGTTGTGAAGAGCAGCTGCTGAAGATGGAGGTCCAGGCAACTGACAAAGAAGAGAACAAACAGATTGCTCTGGGTACCTCGAAGCTCAACTACCTGGACCCACGCATAACCGTGGCTTGGTGAGTGAATACTAATAGTTGTTAATGTATAACACAAGAGGTATATTGATATTTCCCCACAGACAGAAATTAAGATAGTTGATTTGTTTAATGTGTCCGTAGTCTCATTTGTGTACTGCTGTTTGTTTCTAAGAGAAAAGATTCTTCTCTTTGGTTAATTTAAATATTTTTCTTATGTATTCAGGTGTAAGAACATGGAGGTACCTATAGAAAAAATCTACAATAAAACCCAACGGGAGAAGTTTGCCTGGGCCATCGACATGACAGAGGCAGACTTTGAGTTCTGATTTAAATTTTAACTCTAGTCTTTAGTCTCATAAGGTTCTGCAAGATGCAATTAAGAAACCATTCACTTCATGTTCCATATAGTACTTTAATAATGCATTTATTGTATTTTTCAAAGTCTACTCATGTTGTACTTAATGATTGTGTGGCTCTGCTCTAATGTGGTTTTGCTTAGTACTGTTCATTTTTGTTAGGCACTTATTTGGAATATTTGATGTGTTTGTATTTTTTGTTTGCATTCATTTGAATAAAGGTTCCCATTAGGCAGTAACGGGGAAAAGATGCTGTCAGTTTCTTAAAACGCTACTCTTAAGGAAGTACTGTTGCAAATGCATAATTCCACGTTAGATGTTAGGATACACAAAGACAGTTATAGAAGGTAAAGGCCCATCTGCCCACTTAATTAAAATATACAGCAGTTTAGAATGTAAATAAAAACTTCTATTAAACCCCATGTTTAATCAAAATGGTACAAAGACAACATACCAGGTTTTGCTTTTTGAAGAAAAAAAATGCTCATTTTTATTTGATGTCAACAATACATTAAAGCAAAAACGTTGACAGTTTGAGAGTTCTCTTTTGTTGTATTTCCTATTTTATAATATGCTGTTTTCAGTGGTTAACTGCATCAACAAACAGTGTTTAATGACAATAGTTTTCAGAAGTGCTCCTGAGCCCAGTGACTTCCACTAAACATTCCTGCTTTAAATGCAGTACTGCCTGAGGCCCCATGCCAATTCAATATATTTTCAATATATTCTCTGAATCTGAATATTAAAAACCTAATCAAAACCTTAAGTGTTTGCCCACGTCATTCTTCAAAGTGGTAAACCCTTCATCCCCTAAAACACACAGCATCTTTTAATACCAAATCGTGGTATTGAACTGATACCTATCAATGTAATTGTGTGCAGTGTTCCAAGTTTTAGCAGTACACAGCTTTGCCAGTATTTTGCTGCATCTCACCCAGCTTTTTGACCCCCCCCCCCCCCGATATTACTAAATTTCAACATTACACTTTGTAATGTAGGGTTTAAATGATTCACAAATCATTGTGTTCTAATTTTATTTACATTTTGCAGTATCCCAACTTTTTGGGAAACGGGATTGTAATTTCCATACATTATAAACAATGTAGATTTAAAAACCATGCAACACTGAGACATTCCATAATTAATTTACTAGTAATAATAATTTGCATCAGAAAATACTATTCTGGTTTAAAAAAACAAAACAAAAGCCTACAGAAAAATGCAGAGCACCTCAAAATTGGATGTGTTGTTAAAAATTCACTCACCACCTGAGGGGTATGCTACGAAGGAAGTTCAACTCAGCCAGGCTTTATTTGGCTTTGCTGGGTCAAGAAAACCTAAAACTCCAGGTGGAGATGACTGCTGTTGTGATGCCCGTTATCAAATTTCTCTGTGAAGCCGGCCGTTCTTTCAGCTCTGTGCACGCTTGCACAAAAAAAGTGCGTTTCAGGTGTCATGACTCTCATTCCTCACAAAAATCATCCCTATGAGTGCAGCCTACTCCAATCAGATGTTATCAAAGTATGATAAAATGGTGTAAAAATGATAAAGAACTTTTAAAAAAGTAAAATGAAACTTTGTCGCAAAGATAAGAAAGTTACTGCAGATAATTGTTAATGTTGTAATTTAGAGCCGTCAAGTTAATTCTTTTATTGCTGAGTATTGTTTTGGTGCTGCTGTTTAATTCTAAGGTTATGACTGTACATTAGACTTCTGAACTGGATACATTTAAATATTGTTACTGTCCCATTAAAGTGAAAATCACTTTAGTTTGTCAGCAGATTAGTGTGAAATTAATTTGACTGAATAGGTACTCTGTATGTGTTCTGGTCAGTATCTGCAGTTCTAGCACTGTGAAGGAAACGTGGCAGCAGATTAAAATCAAACAGAACAGATTTTTTTTTGCTTCACCGAAATAAACATGCACATACATAATACATGCAATCCCCTGACGATGTCACGCAGTTTATGCTTCATTTTGTGGTTTTGGTAAGATACAGCCTAACAACTTGGGACATATAAAACTTCTATATTGCACTTAAAACATGCTGTAAATAAAAATCAGTGAAAATGTGGCACTTTGATGATTTTAAACTGAAACTGAACATAACCTGCTGCTATCTGGTTATGTGTTCAGCTTATGTTACCTGACTTAGCCAGGTAAAAAGAGATCCACTTTTGCGACACCGGAAACTGACTTGAACTCCTTCGGTCACCGCATACACAATTGTGCACACTTTCTACAGTCGGAAAATGAATATTACAGTACAATATATAGCATCTCCTACCTAAAAAGGTAATGTAGGCAGATGAATTTTTTTCCACCAAAATTCCTGTATCATGACCAAAAGGGGTTAAGCTCAATATAGCTTGCTAACCCACTAATCTTGCTTCGTAGTACACCCCTCTTTTCAAATATTTACCATACACAACAAAAAGCAGTGTATTAAATAGCTTTAATAGAAGACTATCAGGATTGGAATGCATCCCACACAATGGTTGCAACAGTGCTCAATGTGAAACACTGCAAGCATTAGATTCACTGTCCCCATGCTGGTGTGGGCAGTGGACTGGAGGTTCTATTGGCTTATTGGCCTGCAGGTTGAACTTCTCAGAGGCTAGGGCAAAACCATCACCATCAGCCATCATACTAAGGAATGAAATTACTGCTATACATGTGTATGAAAATAACCTCCAAGCGTTCCTGCACATCAACACTTTAGGTTCTGAAGGGCATGTCACACTATTCTAGCTTACAAGTAACGTTCAACTTTTCAAGTCATTACATAACCGTTTCACAATATATAAAAAAAGCATTTCACACAACAACACACCAAATCAATAGAAGTCATTTTCCGAATGAAAAAGTCTGCTGCTCCTGAATATAGGACCGACTTCACGCTTTATGATTTAGGAACCTGTGAAGACAAATGAAAAAAAAAGTGCACTGTATTAGAGACTACATTCAAAATATATTTACAGGAAAATTGACAAAGCCATAGTTGTGCGATCTGGATGGGAAGCTACACTTTCTTGTTACCTTCATTATGATCCTTGACCCTCTTTAGCCTTTTCCGGTGTTGCCTCAATTTCTTCAACACCAGCCTGGGTCATCAGGTCAGCAATATTTTTTTCCAAGTCATCGATACGTGTGCTCATCTCATCGAGTGGAGAATTGGTTAAGGCAGGTAATTACAATCAGAGATCACAAAGTCAGAGAATGTGAAAGATAACATGGAAGCCTAACTTAGATGCATATAATCAATATACAGCTGATATTTAGCATTTTAGATGATTTTTAGGATATTCCTTCCAATGATCTGGTCTGACATGGTCTGGAACTTGTCCTGCATCTGTTGCAGCAGTGTCTGAACCTGTGGAAGGAAAAATAAGTAAAGCCAAAAGAAAAATGAATGCAGTGGAAACAGGAACAATTTACCAGTTGAATTTCTGGAGTTGTAAATTAAAGTCACAACACTGTCAAGCACAAGCAGCAAGACAAAAAAAAAAAAAAAGTCATTACTCTAGCTTTTAATGGTCTATGAATCATTAAAGTGTGATTTTGTTTCCTCACCAACAACTGAAAAACTTGATAATCACTCTTTGAGTCACTGTAACAAGTACACCTGCACAACAATGAAAGCAAAAAAATTTCCCTCAATTCTGCATCTCCTTTACATAACAGTGGAGCTCTACACTGTTCGAAAGCTTAATTTCACCTAATGCACCCTGAGTAGCTGATTTTACCCAGCTTGGACCTCAGACGGAGATACTAGTCAGGTAGCATAACAATAAGTGTAACATACAGATGGAACGCATAAAGCTATGCTCTTGTTATGAAGACTTTAAGCCTTAATCCACAACTTCTCTAAACGTGTGTGAATAAGAGTGTAGAAAACTACAGAATACGTAACAAAAATGACTCAAACTAGCGGAGGTGGTTGTTAAATGTTTGCCAGGGTGACTGAAGCTAAATGTCTCTCATTGACCCCATCTCTATGGCAACACTGCGAAGCATTGCCCACGCTATCTTTGTCGTACAGTCGGAGACATTAAAAGGATCAGAAAAAATAGCAGTTGAAGGAGTGAAACTGCACGTTATTCAATAGGTGGACAAGGGAAATATATTTCACAGGTTCCTGAAAATGTGAAAAAAAAAAATATATATATATACTTTAGATTAACTTTTATATAATTCTGTGCAGTTTTACTCGGTTGTAATTTGGTGATGTCATTTACATGACCGGCTGACCATTACATAACGTGCTGAAATTACAGTCTGGGCTTACGGTTTAAATAAAACAAGCTAAACACACACAGCCTTTGAATCTGTGTGTTTTTGTGTGTCTGTTGTGTTTTTACACAAGAAACAAGCGGCATGAAACCCCTCATAAGCACTAAATTTTGCTAGCTCAGATAGCTTGCCATCGCCAGCGTTCTTATTGGCTCTGCTAGCTAACGCTAAGCTACTTTGGCTAAAGCTAGCTTGCCTCACGATCACGACTCACCACATTAGTAAGATCCTGCACCGATTTGGGATCCGTCTCGGCCATGTTGTGATGTAAATGTTTATCGGCGCCTAAACAGCACGAAAATTCTAAACGCTATCTAGCGACTGTTTTGCTATCTTCGCGAAGTAAGCAATCTCGCACAACACCCACAGCACAGTCAGCTGTTCCACAACACGCAGAATCTCGCGAGAGTTGGGCCAGTATAGTGTAGGTTTTGAATGGAGAGTATCGTGCTGGAGCTTTTATTTACTGAAGAAAGGAAACGCCTGTCACTCAGATATTTGCTCACTACAATAGGCTGCTTCCCCATTAGCTGCTAAGACCATAGCGACATGCACGTAAAGCTTTTGTAACTCTGTAATAATAACTGAAAAAAAACAAAAACAAACGGTCTATGTATCTATGCGCGTGCACGTGCTCTTGCCTGCGCGCGCACATTTCTCCTCCTCTGGCCGAGTTGAGATTTCAAAGTTGGAGCTGCCAGGGGAGCCCGGTGTGTTTGACGCCGAAGAGTTCGTGTGCGGGTTGTGTGTATGTGTTTTTTATTTGTTTGTTTTTTTTACAAACGGGAAGAAAGTGGCTGAAAACCATTGGTAAGTTAATCTGGAAATTTACAAAAATATATTTATACAATGTTGTGCCACTTAAACTGGTATAAAATCCTTATAAGGAGCGATACCGCCTCAGTCCCAGTGCGCACTGTGCGTGTAGTGAGTGTGCTATTGTAGAAAAATCCTGTTGTAGAAAAATGTAGACTTTCTCAAGTGATTTAAGACTTTACCTTAGAAGTTCTTATTTAAATAGGCATACGCGAAACGCGCTGTGTTTCCTTTTATAACAATGTAACCTCACGCTGTTATTGCTGTTTCTTTGCGCGTTGTTACTGTAAGTCTGGCATAGTAGCTTAAAATTGATGTCTGGAAGTTCAGGCATGTTAACCCAACCCAAAGGAGGTATGCTTTGCTTACGTAACAGAGTTTGTTCAGTTATCAGATGTGGTCCATCGCATTTAGACTATTGTGTGATGGTTAACTTCAGCACCAGGCAGAGGGAAATAGCCGGAGACGCCCTGGATTGTTAAATATCCTGAATAATATTTAACTTTGGAAATCATGTATAAACTTTTTTTATGGAATGTGTTAAAGGTCTGCTGCAGGTTTGCATTCACTTTGCATTGTTATTCACTGAACCTTTTAAAGTGCTTGAACATTGATACCTTTACAGCCCTTATGTCCTTATTACAAATAAGTTGCATGCATTAACAGACATTTGATTAGTAATCAGGGTGTATTCAGGCTGTTCTACTCAGTGCACCTGCTATTGTGTGAAAGAAAAAAAAAAAAACAACTTAATATCAGCAGTCATACTGTCAGAGAACCCGTTGGTGAAGTTTTCACTTTGTCATGACAAAAATGTGTTGACCCAGTGTTAACTGGATCTCCAAACTTGAATCAACTGTCAGCTGAGGCTCTAGAGTGCATGTTCATTCTGGTTCTTTTTAAGATCTGATATTGAAAATAATTACACAATGACTACTTAACAAGAAATAAAAAAGAATCCAACAGTGCCCACAAGATTCACGCCTTAATAGCTTCCTGAACTTGTCACTGTTTGCTCAGAATGTGCAGGTCACGGCTTTGTGTACACACCATACTGGTTTATACTGAGGAACAACATACAGATTTCCAAAGAACTGTAGGAAATTATATTAACTGAAATGTATTGTAAAACTGTTCGTTAGATCGCTGGGGAAAATGGAATTTACTACTTTGCATGAAGCATCATACCAAGTAGCCATAGTAATTCATAGTAATCATTAGTTTGATGATAACTTAAGAATGAATTTTGAATTATGTCCTAGCTGATATGAAGACAGGACAGTTTGGCAATAGTATGTGTTCAACTGAGCATTCAGAGAAAAAAGAAAAAAGACTGTAGTGGATGCAGTTTGACAGAAGTCAGTTAGCAGGAGGAGCTGCAGATATGTACTTTGACTTGTTATCTAAACGCTGTGGCAGCTAATACTGACACATCCCACTCTGGCCCCAGTACCAGCCTCTCATGTCTGTTGTCTAACCTTTTCTGGCAGGCCATGTCCTGTCTTGTTGTACATTCCCAGATCTTTGTCTTCAATTCCCCCACTTATCATCCCTGTTCTGATATGTGGCAGCTAATTCATCAAACAAATCTGTGAGACTGCATGTTTAAATATTAATAATAATAATAATAATAATAATAATTTGCTTGTTATTCCCTTTTTTAATTAAAAATGTTACTTGTCTGCCCTCTAAATATTTATGCAGTGAATTAACTTTTTAATTAAAGTACAAATTACTGTTTTGGTCCATTTATTCTGCAACTGTGAGGAAACCTGGATAAGAATCAGTGTTTTCTTAACCACAACTTTGTTTTCAATCATGAGTACATCTGAGTATTTATGTACAGTACTGCATGTGTTATTGAATGCTTTTGATTGATATAAATAGATATGAACAAGAAAATTGTCAACATTTTTAAATTGTATTTGGAAGACATTGTGCCTTTTACACAATGAAAAATAAACAAACAGATAAACAGTTAACACCTGCTTTGACAGACGAACAAGCAAGCGTGCGGAATTTTGCCAACAATATGCAGTAGCTACAGAGAAATGTCTGGTCTCGTAGATTAATCGTCTTAAATATGCAGAGCAGATTAGAGTACCACATGGTCAAGGACTGAATGGATCCAGTGTATTGCTGATGTACTGTATATTAAAAATGGCTAAAAAGAAATGTATACATTTTAAATTTCTAATTGACTTTTTAATGTTAAAGAATTAATTCAAAAGTACATTTTGTCACGTGAAGAAACATGGCAGGCATTTTGACTTGTCACAGAGTGCAGGTGCAGGTCAAAAATCATAATTTAAATGTAAAAATAAAGACACTGTGTTTGAGTTATATTGAATGGACAGAATTATAGGATCATTGTGTATTAACTTCACAGCAATATGTCCTAGAATGAGACACGCATTGTGAGAGACATGACTGAGGCATTTAAACGTAATCAGCTTAATATGTTTTAGTTCTGTTTGGCACTCAGGCAATGTTAATCTCTGGTTAGTGACTCTGGGTGCCTCATAACGCCCATTAGGGATAACTCTGCTGAACTCCCATTGCTCTGATTACTCTGACAGTGGCCTGCTGTCTGACAGATTCCCAAGTGCTACAGCTAGATCTCCTGAGGACCCCTGAGATTCCCTTGCTGTGATGGATGCAGAGGTGGATCTCCAAGAGGAGGACATGGAGGGCTCATGGACGCTGCTGTCCTGGCTGGCATCCTTTGTAATGGTGTTTGGGGGAGCCCTGCCTTATGTGCCACAGTACCAGGAGATCCAGAAAAGTGGCAACACTGAGGGATTCTCCACCAGAGTGTGTCTCGTGCTGCTCATCGCTAACATCTTGCGTATATTCTTCTGGTAAGAAAGTATTTGTTCTGTCCTCATCCTTTTTGTCTTTTTGTTTTCCTCTTTTAATCCTTTTAAAGTGAATGAGTGAAATCAGAATAATTAGATACTGATTACATAACTAGTAAAACATCCTGGTAACTTTCTTGTATTTTTTTTTTTGTAACAGGACAAGTCGTTGTTCATTAGAGGAACAGGAGAGAAATATTTATCTATTTTTTGTGCTGTCTACTTATATATCCTGTGATAAAAACCCATTTAGCTAAATAGAATAGCCTTCTGTGTTCACATGTATAAACCTCTTTCAGAGCAGTCACTTAATATGTTAATATAATAATATGAAATAGTAGGTAAACATATAGGTGTCACTAATCTCATTAATTAAGCCTCTGTAGCTAAATACAGTTGAACCATAATTAATGCATTAGTAACCTGTGTTTACCTATGTGGTTGTTTTGGTCTTGTTTTTGCAGGATAGGGAAGCAGTTTGAGCTGACCCTGCTGCTGCAGAGTGTGGTCATGATCCTAACCATGTTTGCTATGCTCCAGCTTTGTTGCACTGTGCGAAACACCAACAGAGTAAGCACCAAGCAGCATCGCCTTTCAGGTAACCACGACTTTGGGTCATACAATCACTGTCACGTGTATATGTTATATATAGTTATAGGGCAGAAAATGAGACATCCAGCATAGTGCCTCTCTGTGACGGCAGTTAAGGTAACAACCGTTTCAACTCATGCTTCTTTCCAAAAGAGGGAGCCAGTGGAAAAGCTAACAGTGCAAGGTTGCTATTGTCACCTTACCTAGGATGGTTACTTTTTCTTATTCTGATTTCTCTTCTTTATATTGAATAATTCTTTCAGTTTCGCATGTATAGAATACACAAACACATGGTGGTCTGTACTTTTTACAGTAAAGCTTGAAACATCATGAAAATGATATCATGTTAAGATATGCATAAGAAGTGCAAGGCAAAGAAGAATTATCCTCTGGTTATATTAATTCCTGTATTGGCACATGTGTTTGTTCCGAGTCTGTTTGTGTGTGTAGTCATGATGTATAGAAATAATCCTGCTTACATTGTGGGCATCTGCCTCCTTTTAGGTGAGAAAAAATATTTCTCCATAACATGAATTATAAAGTACAGCAGTGTAAAGATTTGATTTAAGGTGCACTGGCAACAGAGGTCTGCAGAATGTTGGTCCAATCCACACTGTAAATTATAGTATATTTCTTCTTGGCGTATGTGTACATGTCATATAAAAATGTCCTCTAAAATGATGGAAAGACAAGCAAGTGAATGTGTTTCTTAGGAAGCAGTTGATGAAGCATGGGTATGACGTATGAGAGTGAGAGCAGATTAAGCAGACCAGTATCAATATCTCCTCTGCACTGTGTGTTTGTGTGTGTGTGTGTGTGTGTGTCATATGCCAAGAAAGGGAACCCATCCAAGATTATTTACAGGGTCACTCTTTATAGGGTGCTGTCTTTTATAGGTAATTGTGTTCTTTTTACAGATGCTCAAGTTGATTGCCTTTGCAAATAGGCTGACAAAAATTCAATCTAAGTACAGTTTTTTTTTTATTACATAACAGGACACGGAGTAAAATTGAATGATGAAATCTTGTAATATTCTGATCATGCACTGCACAATGTGTTATTAAAGACATAAATCATAATAACTGATTTTAGGTTGATGGATATGAAATAGAGAGAATATTTCTTTGCAAAGCCAAGCAGAAAGAATGTGTGTTTGTTTGGCTGTCAGTGGCAAATCTCTTTAAATGCATTTTGATTGAAGAACTAGAAACTGTGTGTGTTTGGACAGGAGAGTAATGATCATCTTTATCTTAGACATCTGTGCTTCTCTTGCCTTTGCAAAGAACTGATGTATTACTCACCACCACCCCCCCACCCCCTCTCTTTTTTTTAAATATTATTTGAGCCTACGCTAAACAGTTTTTGTAGTGAATAAAATATTTTATGGTAAGTGGAGGTGGATTGTCTGTGTTCTGTGAGGGTGGGTTTCCATAGGTTGTTTGTGAGCACGTAGCAAGTCTGCCCACAAGCCACTCAAGCGTAAGCTCTATGTTAATCAGAGAAAACAGAGGGATTGATTTAAAGTGATCAAATCTTCATACACTAGTTCTTTATCACGCTGCCTGCTAAAATACACGACCACACTCTCAAACTAAGCCCCTCGCTCTGAAGGGTAGGTCTGAGGTCCGGTTTCGATGGGGGATGGTGGGGTCGGGACAAGAATAGATCAGAACAGCCCTTTTCCGCAACTGCCTGCTCCTCCCTACAGCTCTCCTCTGCTAAGTCTTTCCAACAGATCAGGGTCATTGCTATGTAAATTATTTGCTTCTCCCCAAGATGCATGTTGGCATGGTTTCCAAATATGTAGCTATTTTTGTGGCTCCTTCATTTCCTATCACTTCTTAGCTACTCACCCAGAACTTCTGACTGCTCTTTATTTTTCCTCTTCTTTCTCCTCATTTTTTTCACACCTTCCTCCACTGTTCTTCTACTGTCCCCTCTCCTCCTTCTGTTGGTCCTTCTGTTGCAGTTTCAAGTGCTCCCACTTCTTCTCCTGTTCTTTTCTGTAACTTCTATTTCTATGAACAGATATGTGAGACTGCTAAAGTCCATACTGGGGTCATCTCCACTCCAGCTGCTTTAATGCCATCTTCTGTCATCTGCTTACTAACCTCATTTTCCACTTCCCCTAGCCACACTCAAGCAAAATATAACCTGACTGAGGCAAAATGGAGAACTGTATGTCTCTTGTCAGTTCCACTTTTCCACAACAAAAAAATCGAAGTGTTGAAATTTCAAGATTAAAAAGTTTCAGTGCTCAAGGTTTTCTGTTTTCTTTTCTGCTGGCTATGCCAGCAAATTGTTGTAGTGTAAATGTTTAATTACAGTTAAATAAAACAATTTATGTGTCATTATGCTAAATACACTATTGCACAGTTGAGTACATTACTTTGGAGGTGCTTGGGGAGATTTAATGTTGCATTAATAGCAGCAGTAGACAGTTTCAGTTTTTCTCCTGGTTTGACGCAGTTTGTGTCTCACATCCTCGTCCTATCTCCACCCCTCGAAACTTGCAGACTGCTGTGCCATTTAATTCCTGTCTCCAACATAACTTGAGGTCAGGGAACTGTTTGTGTGAGTGCATGATTGATTTATTATTTTGAAGATAACTGAAGAAATTATATGAATTAAATAAGATAACTGATTGGTAACTGGCATGTGACTACTGAATTTAGGAAAGTAACACTGCTTATGAGAATCATATTTAGGCCTACTTTAAATGGGTTTGATGTGAGTGACCGAGTTCCTTTGGTGTTTTCCTCACTATTGTGTAGTTAATGATATAGTTGTTTAATTTTTTTCTTTGTAAAGGATAGGAGTAAGCAGTTGTTGCCAGGAAACAGTGCCGCCTCCTTCTGTATTGTATATGGGAAAACAGGTAATCGAGTAAAGTTGTTGCCAGATGGCATGACTAAAAGAAATGTCAGTCAAACGAGTAAGCAATGAGCTCACCTCTTTCCTCTTTCAAATTTGAGCTTGTGCTATTTTATGCCCACATTTTGATATTTTGTTTTCTTATAAACAACCTTAGAATGCCAGTAAACACATCATGGCATGTGATAAAGGAAGAGCTATGTTTTGGCTTTGCACACAAACTGTACCACAGTCTAGAACTTTTTTCAAACCATCTTAGCAGGAGGGCTCAAACTTTGTCTTATTATTTAAAGGGAGCCTGAGAGAGAATCAGAATTGCTACACAGCTTTGGATTTTCTAGTTAGGTCACCTTCATTTTTATTAGTTATTTGCTCTGTGTGTGTGTGTGTGTGTGTGTGTGTGTGTGTGTGTGTGTGTGTGTGTGTGTGTGTGTGTGTGTGTGTGTGTGTGTGTGTGTGTGTGTGTGTGTGTGTGTGTGTGTACGCAAGTGCGCGTGCCCGTGCACGCATCAGCGTCCTGTACAATAGCTCTTCCTGTCTCCTTAATCCACTGATGATGCAGTGATATCAGAATGAAAAGTCAGCAAAAGAACAGAAGCTGTTTTTGGTCTGCGTCATCATTTTTACAGCACCCATTATGATGTTCTCTTCACATAAGCATTCATAGAGGTAAAACTCCAGATATCTTTGGTCAAAATGTATTCTAAATATATTTAATAATAATAAAGAACTGTAGGTATTTTTATGATCTGTAAACTTTTGGATCGTGCACCTAATTGAAGTACAAGTTCGGTCATGCACAAACTACAACTTGAGCCTGTGTCTGATGGCTGAGTCTTTATAAGCTCACTCAGAGTTATGACTTTGTAAAGTCTTCCAGTGGCTGCCCCAGGGTGCCACATTAACAGTCCTGGCCTTATGATACAGGGATTGGAAGCCAGATAGAGGGATCGGGGGAGAGAATATATTTAAAGACAGATGTGACCTCAGGCAAAGTATCAGACTTGGTGCAGTGAATGTAGGCAGTGTCTTTGAATATGTGAAAGCAGAGAATTCTAGGGCTGGAAAAACGTATTAAAGCAAGTCAAGAAATTCTAATTGAGTATAACTACTGAACTGCTCTGAGTTCATTGAAAGCTGAAACAACATAAAACTGGAACAACATCCTCCTCTGTTGGTTGAAGTGGGTAAAGCACACCTGCATTATGCAGGTTGTGACTTCACACTTCCCTCACTTTCTGAGAAGAAACTACTTGACATTCTGTTTGTGGAAGCCAATGAGACCTTACCTCACCATTAATAGAAGGAGAGGTGAGACTCTTGATAACCGGTGTTGACCCTGTGGTCATCGCCAAAACTGTTATCACTCAAGTGATAAGCGCAGCTTCAATTTGTAGTTGGTAACCTCTTTCTGGAGAGGTTAGACAGACCAGACAGTGGACAATTGTTTAAGTAATGTGTGCTCACACATCATTGTCTGTAATGTGATAAAATGAACTGCCACTCTGTTCTTTATCTGCACAGGCGAGAACACATCTAAGCCCATCTGGTCTTTTCTGTTGCCTCATAAATTCAATCTGATTAGCTACCAGTTACAGCTTTAGTTCTTTAAAACAAGATAACGGATTTGATTTTGGAATATAACCATTTAAATGAGTTAATAGGTAATCAGCATTCACAAAACACGTCCGCAGGTTCAGTTCACCAAGTTGCTTGAAAGTGAATGAAGCTGAATATTCTTGATTTCCAAATTACTAGGATATCCAAACTGTGCACGTGCTTAAAAATTGGCTTGCTCTTGAGGCTGCTTCATGGGAACACTTGGACAGCGATAAAGAGCCGTGACCCTGAGTCAGAGCTCTGTAAAAAACGGTAAAAGATGTTTGCATTCACTTGGTGTGTGTGTGTGTGTGACTTTTCTTTAAGAGTAAATTTCCTGCATTTGATTGTTGCTGTTTGATTGTTGCTGATTCTTTAACACTTGTATATGCTCTTAATTTGTTTATTTCCACCACGGTTGTATCAGTGCCAGATTTGATGAAATTGGTTGTGCAACATGCTAATGTTAGTTCAAACACTCTTTGCTCTCTTTTTCCCACTTTAATACAATCTAACAGCTCAGTTTTTGCTGACAAAGACACAAAGGTGTTAACTGAGTTATCCAGAGTTAATGAGACTGTCTTATGGCACTGATATCTCTCTGATAAACAAAGGATGTGTGTGTGTGTTTCTCTGTTTTGTTTACTAACTGTTCATCTGATCTACTTTAGAGCTGGGGCATATATTTCTGAGCACCGCAGGAAAAGCACTGTTGAGTTTGAAGTTGTTTGGATGAGTAGTCCATGTATTTTAGCCTCCTGTTGAGGCACAACAAACAGTGTATGGTTTGCAGTCTGTTAGAGGGAATGTTGTGTAGCTTCAGTTTGTTCAGTGAGGTGCAGGCTGTCTGTATGTGTGTATCCAAAGCCTTTCTAATCTTTCCTCATCTTATGTCTCTGCTTTATATGCAGCTCATTCATTGCAAACATGTCACTCGATGTGATGTTATTGTGGACACTATCTTTAGTTACTATCAGCTGTCCAGCAGTTTATGTGGCGGTTATGTCAAAATAAGCAACTAATCAAAAGTTGAGGTTCTGTTTGGTAACAATAGTGAGCTTTAATAACTTTAGCTCAATAAAGTGACATCAGACATAGGGCTGTCAAAAATATCAGATTTGCAATAGAATCAATACCAACAGTGCTGTCTTTGCCTCCTCCAGTTAACACACAACTTGACACAGCAAAGCCTCTCTCCTCACTAGTAATTATGACTAATTAAGAAAATTCATTTAAAATTAACTTTTTCAAGAATTAACTTCATTGCCATCACTGCTGTGGTTCAAGGACGGGGTCAAAATATTCCCCATGGTATCAAAGATGGTATTGAATATCGACAACACTAATCACACATTTTTTTTTGTTTTAGTACATCCTCTTTCAGTTCTAACGTTTTATATATCAGGACATATAGGGCAATAAGGAACTTCATGTTCTGTTCAGTATTAAAAGGGCTGCATATGATGGGCAGGACAAATAAGCTGCAGTCAATATAGCACAACGGTAACATATTCACTGAGCAGCGCAATAAACGAAAACGCTGCTGCTCACGCATATCTGCAACGCTGAGAGAGGACTGCGGCGGGACAAATCAGGTGTAACAAACAGTCACTGAGATTACGTGCAACCCAAATTGAATTTACATATCCTGCAACACACAAAAAGTGTTTTGCTTACGTTCAATGTGAAGGATTTTTAATTAAAGCCCTGATAACAGCAAAGTTTGATTAGCAAGTCAAATGAAGTCAAGCAGGTGAGAGGTGCTTTATTAGCAGTCTGGTATATTAGTTTACTTCGACAGAATATTTTTAAAAAAATGAAAATAAAATGGCATAACTAAAGGGGGCTATTTACAGAGATAATTTTTGTCTCCTAAATTTTACTGCAGCTCAAAGGAGAGTGGCACTCAGAGTGGACTCTTCCTTTGGTCTGATGACTAATACAACTATTCAGCCCCTCTGGGGCAGATTGTTGTTCCCAGGTGAGCAGCTAGTATTATTCAGAGTGTAGGCGTTTGTTAGAGCTATAGCATATAATACATGAACCTTGCAGGCCAAGTATTTGATGCAGCATGTTTTTCATGGGTCATATGCACATAAGAAACTCACTGATGAACAACTGATAAATTCTGTTTAGTTCAGATTCAGTTTAGTTTAGATCAGGGCTCCAATATGGAGTGCGGTGGCACTGTCAAGACTAATTGTGCATTCATGTGGTCTTGGATGATTCCGTTTTAAAATTGGCAAGTTGTCTGTGACATTAATAACTCATTATGTATTGAACTCAAATTTTCTCAGACACTGAGTGGTTTTTTTTCCCACTTAAGGGTTCATTCATCAATCAGAACCTAATTTTTCTGTGATGGCACGGTGTGGTGTTTGGTGTAAGGTTTGTAGACTGACATTTTAGCTTTGTGGTTTTGACAGTTTTACCAGCATTATTTTTATAGCTCTTATACTCTAGTTGTACACTCATATTAGCCTGTTATCTGACAAAATTGGCAACTTGTCTGACAGCGCATCCATTCTGAATTTCTTCAGAAGAGAGGATTTGATTTGATTTCTCTTAACCAATCACTTGTTGACCAACATGTCTGCCCAAATCCAACATTATTTTTGACACTGATGCCAGCAGACCCATTTCGCTGGGGTTTTAAGTGTGAAGTGAAGCAAAGTTAAAAAAAAAGTTAATAAAAATAAAAATGCATGTTCCTCATTTGTTGTTCCATAGCTGTGCCTCAGTGCAATGGTTGACAGCAGCTTGTCAGCTGCATTAACTCTGCCTGTGCTGCTGAATGCCTAATTGTTAGTGCTCCATCAGTGTTCTTTGAGAGAGGCTCTCTGAAACGTATGCAGTAAATTTGAGTCAGAATACGCTCCTGATTGAACTACCTGATCCCCTACAGGTCATAGCTAACAGGAAAAGAAACTCCGTGTCCCTCTGAGGGTCTGCCCTAATACCTTGTGGTTATTTATGGATGCGGTTTAGTAATTCATGAACTTGCCTCTGACCCAGTTGACCTGGTTGTGTCAGTCTGGACAGTGTGTCGCCTCATTAGAACAGCACTACGGAGAAGACCTGACAAACAGATACCATCCATCACCGACCATCTCCACTACATAACCTGACAGGTGTGTGTGTCTAAAGAGAGGTTGTGATGAGTACCCATCTGTTACGTGTTTATTCTGTGTGCGTGTGTGCGTGCGTGCGCATGAGAGAGAGTCTCAGGGCATGTTGCACATCTGTGAGGGTGTTTGGATACCAGATTGCATGTTTGTATGTGTCTGTGTGTCTCTGTGTGTGTGTTATGTCAATAAAGACCTTCATATATCAGGCCAGGAAGATGCCTGCTAACTGAACATGAACATGAAGTCAATATCGTCGGAGTAGTTAAGTCAATGAAAGACTGGCCTCACCTCCTCTATGACATATCAAAGAATTATATATATTATGATGAATTTACCACTTGTATAGATGTTTGACCTGATTTATAATCAGTAATTATTTTTCTGGAAATCCCTTTACTTTGTGATATTTGGCCTTCTTGGTTTGTCTTCATAGTTGCTCATCTTGTCTTCTGCTACACTTTGTACCCTGATCAGTTACACCCCAAAGCTGATCATTAACTTAGTTTCCCTGTTAGTGTCCATCAATTTTCCTCTTTCATCTGTCTTTCTGGCATATCTGAAAAAAGTTTGTTTTAGTGGTTTGCAGCTTGTCTGACAGATAAGCTGTTCACACAAATGTAATCAAGCCACACTGACAAATACAGTGCCGTCAAAAACTATTTGGCCCCTTCCTGATTTCTTAGTTTTTTGCACATTTGTCACATTTCCACATTTCAGATCATCAAACGAATTTTAATATGAGTGAAAGACAACCAGAGTAAATACAACATGCAGTTTTTAAATGATGATTTCATTTATTAAGTGGAAAAAGCTATCCCAACCCACCTGGCCCTGTGTGAAAAATGAATTGCCTCCTAAACCTAATAACTGGTTGTGTCACCCTTGGCAGCAGGAACTGCAATCAAGCATTTGCAGTAACTGGCAATGAGTCTTTCACATCGCTGTGGAGGAATTTTCGCCCACTCTTCTTTGTTGTTTAAATTCTGCAAATTTGGTTTTTGAGCATGAATGCCATACATGCCATGCCATGCATGCCAAAGCATCTCAGTCAGATTTAATTCTGACGCAGCAAAGCAGCCCCAGGCCATAACGCTACCACAACCATGCTAGACTGTTGGTATGTTGTTCTTTGTAGCTCGGCTGTTTCAAAGAAAGAGTCGAGTTATTGTCATAGCCTTGATGTCGGCGGCATCTGTTCCACAAAAAACTTTAATGTTATAACTGAAGAATGATGTGAGCTAGAATGTTCAAATTCACACCATAGATGCATCTACTGGAAATCTCGGTGCCAGTTTAAGTCTCAGCCATCTTGACTTAAAGGTAAAGGTCAGGGGTCAAGTTTTCTGAAAATCTTTTGAACCCAATAACTCTAGAACGATGTCAGAATCACACCATAGATACATACTGTTCAAGCTATACCCATCAAACTTCACATGCTTGTTCACTGACTTTAATATAACAGCACATTGACCCCCCCCCCCCATCATCAAAATATTTTGTGAGCAATGTGAGATGAGCCTTTGTGTTTATTTTGGTCAGCAGCAGTTTTTGCCTTGGAACTCTCCCGCGGATGCCATTTTTACCTTTTTCTTATTGCTAAATTATGAATGCTGACCTTCACTGAAACAAGTGAGGCCTACAGTTCTTTCGATGTTGCTCTGGGTTTGTGAACTCCTGGATGAGTCATCGATCCATTCTTGGGGTAATTTTGGTAGGCCGGCCGCTCCTGGAAAGGTTCACCACTGTTCCAAGTTTTCCCCTTTTGTGGATAATGGCTCTCATGAATTTAACAAGGGGGACAATAATTTTTTTTCACATAGGGCCAGGTATGTTTGGATAGCTTTTTTCCCTTTTAAAATCTGCATTTTGTATTTTCTTGGGTTATGTTTGTCTAATATTAAAATCATGAAGGGGAAAATGCTTTTTCACACCACTGTACATTAAAAATGCTGATCATGGACAGCTTGGTACCACTAAGAAATTACTATAGAATCTCCCCTATGCTACTGCAGTAATAACTCACACAATTCTTTGTGGGTTCATGGATATTAGTCATTGACTTCATAATGTTAATGATGTGGCATAATAAACACTGACTGCTGTGAGGTATAAACTTATTATTTCCTCTTTGAGTTGCACTGAAGTGAGCTTGGCCTCAGCTGTTCCTCCTTCATGCTCTCACTGCTCAGTTTTTGTGCTCTGATCAGGCATGATCAGAGGGAATATGATAGAGCCAAATTTTAAAAGCCCCGAGGCGCTCTCATTAAGAGAAAACTTTCTGTCTTGTACTAATACCTAACCTGCTTTGACACATGCTCTGTAGCCCTGAACTTTTTTTGACATCCCACTGTGGAGCTATATCTGAGAATGCAAATGTCTGACTCAGCTGGGCTGGACATCGAACAGTCTTTAACAAAGTCTGTGTAATGTCTTGTGGCCCCCCGTGTGAGGAGGAGGTTTTTGTCCTGTGAATTCACAGCCACAGCATGGATATTATGTGCCCAGACTCCTATGCGCTCTACCCATGCACCAACCTCACCTAAACCAGAGTACTTCCAGTAATAAGAAGTTGTGTGCTACCCATCAGAAGGGGCACCTCTACTTTATCAGAATTTTGAAGTGTTAAAAACTATTCCTGGGTATGTAATCCATATTTTAGAGGATAACTAGTAAGATATATAATTTGTAGCCTGTTATGGAAGTTTGTGACATGATTAAATGTGTCATCCAATTGTCCTGCTGTCAGCTCCATGAGTCACTTAACAGTTTGAGTTCCACCTCAAACTTGCCATGAAGTAAAAGCTGTCAAAGTTTTCAGATTCTTAACTCTACAACAATTCAGGGATGATCCATTTTGTATAAGAACAGGAACTTCCAGTGGTGTGTACAGTAGATGATGCAGCAGGGAGCCTGCTTTCCTGCTGTCCTAATTGGAGAGGTGATGCTGTGCCCTGGGCACTCTGCCATCTATGAGATGCTAGGCTTGTACAGAGTTCTCTGACTCGTCTCCAGCATGTCACACGGTGCTTCCTGAGAACATTGGTGCCTGCAGGACTACCCTGACACCCCCCCCCCCACACACACACACACACACACACACATTTAATATCATAAGTCCATGATGAGAACTGGCCAGACAAACTGCAATATCATTGTGAAAGAAAGATATCAGAGAAAAAACAAAACAGACAACCAGGTGATTTGAGTTTCTTTATTGTTTGTTTGTAGGGTATTCGGGTGAGTAATTTTGGAATCTTTTGCTGCTTCCACAGTTTAACGGGCTAAAATAGTTTCCTGAAAGCAAGGCAATCCACAAACAGCTCAGGTTTATTGGAACAACAGTCAGAGCCAGAAATAGAGATGGCAGCTCTTTTCAAACGCTATCAGTTCACACAAAGTGGTGTCCACAAAAACTTTCTTTTAATTTCATTGTCCTGTGTGTATGGAGGTTGTGACCAAGACGTTCATACTTAATAAGGCAATGATTGGCAATGTTTAATTATTATTTGAATTTACACCATGCTGTTATTGTGTAATCTGTTCAACTTTTAGATGTTTGATTTTTCTGCACATAGACTTATTTATTTAGATTTGGGAGAAAATTAAGTTTTTAAACTGCAAACCAGCAGGCTGTTTGAAAATGTCAGAGTAGATGTTTAACTTGGCTCTGCAGGTAACTTCAGAGTTGCTGTAAAAACCTGTCACACAGTCACACGCTGCCGCAGTCGACACGTTGAATCATAAGCTAAGCTGAGATTCCTCTAATGGTAAAAGTTATCTCTATAGTAAGTCATCTGTCTGTCTCTTCCAGCCTCCTTTTGTCTGTTTTGCATTAAATGTTGTCATTGGCTCACATTACTGTTTTTTCCCCCAACATTATTAATGTTTCTCTGTTCATCTGCTATCTAAATTTTTGAAACAACACTGATGCAATCACGGGGCAACTGACTGTTGCACTTACTCAGACTTTCCGTCTGTACCATGTTGTGACAAAAAGCACTGATGCCCATTGCTTGTTATTTAGATCTGTTTTTGAGTGGACAATTTTTTTTTAAATAATTTTTTGCAGATAGTTTCAGTCTTTTTGCTGCCAGCTGTTGTCCATTAGGCTTTTGTGAAGTGGATCAGCTGTTTGTTGACTGGCATATTTGAAATGAGTTTTTGTTTGATTTTGTAATAAATGTACAAATACAGTTCTTATTTACCTGTCTTTTATCAAGCAGTATGTCTGCACCACTCCATTGTTAGAATTCGGCTCATTAGCATAATTCTTTGGCAGTCAGTACCTGGCAGTGTATTTTGCCTAGAGATGTTAAAAAATGCCAACTGAAACAGAGAAATTGATGGTACCTTCTCATCCCTCTGATTGACACCATCAGGGCTGCAAACATATGCTGTAGAGAACATAATACATTTTTATGCTTATAACTGTGTACTTTTTATTTACTTGGCTTATCTGCTGTTGTTTGCTACAGATAGTAAAGCATCTGTTCTGTAGACACCTGGTATCAAGAGCCACAGATAAACACTTTCATTAAATTGCAATCGGCACTATCTTTGAACAGTGTTTCCAAGCTAAATGACAGCTTAAAGCTGCTGCTGTGCCTGTAATTGTGGACTCTGTCTGAGTAATGTGATAATTGTACCTTGTGGTGTTTTGTGTCCAGATTTCTTCCATATCTTGCTAACTCTGCCAACACATATAACATTTCCACTTGTCGCTTATCATTTTTATTGTCTAAATCTAAGATACAGAAAAATTTGTTTCCTAAAATTGCCTTGCTTTTTAACATAAAGTAATATCTGGCAGAAGATCACACTGTCAGTTATTGATTCTTGTTATTCCTTTAGATCTTTGAACATCCTGTTTGAGTATTTGGATTCCTTAATTAAACAAAGGATAAAACTTGCTTTATTGTATACTCCATTTGATAACATGCACATATTAAATTCTTCTTCTGACACAAGTCCAACAGTACAAACGAAATGCTGTTTTTGTCAGTCTACTGTAAAATATCCCTTAATATATTTTCATGCTTTAATCTGTTCTCCTGCATTTTATGCAGTGGTTGGGTGTTAGGCATTGACGTAGATAGAGCTCTTCCTGCTGCTGCTCACGTTACGTGATCCATGCAGACTTCATTCGTAGCTCTGTGACAGCGCAGGAAAAATGCAGGGCTGTTCAAAAATTTATAGCATTAACCACGCTGTATCAGCTTTCTGAATTTGCAAGCATGTGAACCACAATATGTTTATTCATGTGTAATTGGTCCAAATTTGCATTTGGTCAAATAAAATGTTTTAGCCTAGCGACAGACTGGCTACCTGTCCAGGATGCAGCCTGCCTCTCGTCCTATGACAGCTTTATTCCCCTCAGAGCATCTACATACATACATATTCCCAGCATTAAGAAACCAGAAGTGATGTGACAGAACTCTTCTTTCAACATAAACCTTAGCCTCATATACAGACATGCCATGACACACAGCTTTGCTATGAAGGTCATTGTTTGGTCATGAGAGTTTTTGTCATACTCAATGGTCTGAGATGAAGAATAGTTCTGTTGCTCCGCCTGAATTTGGTTCCTCACTTTATCTTTGATTAACACCTGCTTATCTGAATCGAAATAATGCCTCCCATTGATAATGCATCTGCCCTAGTAAACCCTTAATAAATAGTGTGTACTTTTCTGGTAACCTATGTTGCTGTTTCCTTATCTGGACCTCCCAATTCTTCCATCTGGTCCACAGCTGATTATCAGACCAGATCACCTTCACACACAGGGAAGCTTAGCTTTGAATGCATTAGAGGTGCTCTGTGTGTGAATCTGTGGGGAAGTGGGGAGACAAAAGGAGAAACACTTTATGTACTCATGCATATAATAAGGTGTTGCACTATGTATGTGCATCCACATCACTGTCAGGTGTTTGTGTGTCCATGAGATACTGTATGAGGGAGGCAGAAAGAGTCAAGATAGGACAAGATAACAAGAGAGCCAAAGTGTAGTTAATTTGATCTCATGCTTCTCTTTCTCTGTCATGCTCTCACAGCATGTGTTAGGGTGGGTAGAGTGCTCCAGTGACACTACACCTCTTCAGTTCTATTCACTCCACTCCTTCATCCTCACCACCAAGGTCACAGCAGCTCAGTGCTTCAGCATCACCACTGTGTCCAGTTATCATCCATCAGACACACTCCATGGTCCACAACAGGAGTACTCAACTACTCAGTCTTTCATAGCTCTTTTGCATCTGTGTCCATACAGCAGACTTAATGAAAGGAGCTTGAGTGATCCGAGACATTTTGTTGCGTTCTTTTGTGGATTTATTTATTTATGTGCACAGGATATGTAGAGGTTATCTGTTTTCCACTTAAAAATTGATCAAATAATGTTTCCTTAATCTGAAGATTCTTTTAAAGTTTTTTTTAATAATCTGTAATGAAATAAATTGGTAAAAAGGAAGAACATTACAAAACAAAACAGGTGAATTTTTGATTCCTGAAAGGATGATTTTAACTGATAATGGTTATATAAAAGTAATAACTCTGTAATACCGCATGCCATGAAATAGCACTGAAACAGCAATGATAAAGTCACAATTAGTCTTTCATTTCTCATGTAATGTGCTGGAGTGCAGCGAGAACAATAGGAAACATTGTCATTGTTCTTATACTTAGTCAGCAGGTGCATGCATGGGAATTAGTGCAGTCAACCTTCCTGGACTTTCTAGCTCACTGTCAGCTCGGTGTTAGCTTTGTGCTCTGATGTTCTGCTATCAAACAAGTATTCACAGCTCGGGCTCATGGTAGTCTGACAGCATGAGCTGCCAGCGTTGGTTGAAAGTGCTAGTCTGCAAAGAGGAAAAAATAAAAGTGAGGGCACAGATGTTTTCTTCATCTGAATCTCCTGATGTTGCTTCGGCTCCTGTTGAAAACACAGAATCAGATCAGTCTGTTATTGTCTTTAAAGGTTCTGAGAACAAAATAATTAAAAAATGACTAATTTTGAGAAACTGAGGACCTTTTGTCTTTTATGTTAGTAATGTTAGAAATGGTCCTAGTTTTTTTTTTAGGATTAGATGACAGCCTATCAGCTAGCATCGTCAACAACAAAGCATTCCTGCTCACCCATGAGCCTGTAGAACCTTTGAAAAATGTGTGAAACAGATGAACAACAGCACTTTATTTGAACCTATGTCAAACTTTTATTTTGCTGCAGACAGCAAAGTCTAAACAAGCAATGAACTTAAAAGAGAACATGCTGAAGTGTCTCGAGGCCAGACTACCTGCAGACACACCCAAATTTGTGAATCTCAGAAAGATTTGAAGCATTTACAGATTGAACAGGCATGCAAGGTATAGAGGCTTATACAGCTGATATCAGGGCAAATGAAGGACAGTGCCAACATGGGGCTCTTAATCTTTGATTTTCTCTGCCAAATGGATTTTACAGTATAGGAGAGATACAGAAAGAGTCTGAGGGAGAATAAGAAAGGCAGATATAATGGAGAACCTGGTGCAAAAAGTGGTCACAAGTGGTCCTTCTGACTAAGAACCAACCGTGGACCTCAGCTGAGGTTAGTTTTACATTTATTGCAGCCTGGTTCTACCAGCTCTATCTTACAATATGTCTGATATCTGAGTTTACCCAATCAGACTCTATATAAGCTTGTAAAATATACCTTTGAGGTAAGGTAATAGGTTTCAATTATGAAGTGCAGCGAATAAAAACAACATGATTGACACTCAGGTTTTAGGTTACGTCTCTAAGCTGGTCGTCAGTCGGCAATACATCATACTGATATCAGTGTTTCTGTTACCTCTTTAGGTGCGCATTTTAAATTGGCTCAAGTAATCAGCCTGTGGTATATTTATCACCATTTCTTGCATCAAATTTAATTTAATTTGAAATGCACTGTTATTTATTGCACTAATTATAAGTGACTTGAACACAATGAAAATAGTCATACAACCCCAATGAAATTGTACTAATTATGAATTATACCTCAGTCTTGCAAGAGCCTGTGAAAGAAAGCTGGCCTGTGTAGATGGGGGTTGTCTTTTGTGGCTGTGGCATGTACAGCTGACTGACTCACTCCTGTTTATCTCAGAGCTGCAGGCGTGAGCACTGACTTTCAGGGAGGAAAGCTGACAAAGGCACTAGCATAAGAATGAATATTAAAAGTAGATTGGATTGTGGAGAGGGTGTGGGAGTTTGAATGTATGCTAGAACTGTGAATGGACCTGAAGCTGAAATGTAAGTTGCACATAGAAGTGGCTCCTTTCATATGTATAGTGTGAAGCTTGCCCCATTAGTGAAGGAGCACATGTTTTGATATGAAGCTCTTAAATGTCCTAAAATTATTCTTTATTTTGCTATGAGTTATTAATGCTAATAGAGCTAATTAGTTAGGCCCCATCTCAATCAAAAGGTTAGAGAGAGCACAACGCATACACCGAGTGAGGAAAGTCACTAGTGGAAAAACACAGTCATGGATCATGGGAAGGTCAAAGCTGCCCACTTTCAGAAGTGCTCCTCAGATTTAGAGGTGCTAATTCTCATGCCAGCCGCTTCACACTCGGGTGCAAACTGTTCCACTGTGAGCTGGAGGCCACCACCCGATGAAGCCAACAGGACCACATCATCTGCAAAAAGCAGAGATGAAATTCTGAGGCCACCAAGGCAGAAGCCTTCCTCCACTTTGCTATGCCTAGAAATTAAAATTATGAATAGAATCAGAAAACACATGTAGACTGGATGGGCAAACTTCCACACACACTCAAATGTCTTTAAGAGGATAAAGAGCTGGTCCAGCATTCCACGGCCATGACGGAAACTGCGTTGTTCCTCTTGAATCCGAGGTTCGACTAACTCTCCTTTCCAGCACCCTGGCATAGACCTTACCAGGGAGGCTGAGTATTGTGATCCGCCAATAGACACCCTCCGGTCCCCCTTCTTAAAGATGGGGACCACCACCCCAGTCTGCCAATCCAGTGGCATCGCCCCAGATCACCACGCGATGTTGCAGAGGCATGTCAATCAAGACAACCCTCTGACATTCAGAGCCTCAGGAACTCTGGGCGAATGTCGTCTATCCCAGGGGTATGCCACCAAGGAGTTGTTTAACTGCTTCACCCAAGTTTTTGGGTCACCACCTGAGCCACGTTCCGCTTGGCCTGCTGGTACCCGTCAGCTGCCTCCGGAGTCCCACAGACCAACCAAGCCTGATAGGGATCCTTCTTCAGCTTGATGGCTCCCTTCACCTCCAGTGACCACCATCTGGTTCGGGGATTACCACCACAACGGGCACCAACCACCTTGCAACCGGAGCTCTGAGCAACAGCCTCCATAATGGAGGTGAGGAACATGGTCCATTTAGACTCAATGTCCTCAGCCTCCCTCGAAATGCTGTCAAAGTTCTGTCAGAGGTGAGAGATGAAGATCTCGCGGACTGGGGCCAGGTCTGTCCAGCATCCTCCCCCGCCACCTAATTCAACTCACCATCAGATGGTGATCAGTTGACAGCTCATCTCCTCTCTTCATCTGAGTGTCCAGAACATACGGCCGCAGATCTGATGATACAATTACAAACTCGATCATTGACTTGCGACCAAGGGTGTCCTGGTGCCATGTGTACTTGTGGATATCCTTATGTTCGAACATGGTGTTCGTTATGGACAAACTGTGGTTTGCGCAGAAGTCCAATAACAAAACACCATCGGGGTTCAGATCAGGCAGGCTGTTCCTCCCGATCACACCCCTCCAGCTCTCACTGTTATTGCCCACGTAAGTGTTGAAGTCTCCCAGTAGGACAACTGAATCACTGGATGGAGCACGTTTGAGCACCCCACCCAGTGACTCCAAACAGGGTGGGTACTCTGAACTGTCATTTGGTGCATAAGCGCAAACAACAGTCTGGACATTCCCCAGCCCAAAGACGCAGGGAAGCCCCCCGTTTAGTCCACTGGTGAAAACTCCAACATACAGGCAGCAAACCGAGGGGATACAAGAATACCCACCCCAGCTATAGCCACCTCTCACCGAGGACAACTCCAGATTGGAACAGAGTCCAGCCCCTCTCCAAGAGACTGGTTCCAGAGCCCAGGCCATGCATTGAGGTGAGCCCGACTATATCTAGCCGGTAGCTCTTGACCTCACACACTAACGCAGGCTCCTTCTTCACCAGAGAGGTGAAATTCCATGTCCCAGTAGCCAGTCTCGATAGCCAGGGATCGGTCTGCCAGGGCCTCTGCCCTTGGCCACTATCTGACACACATTGCACCTGACCCCTACAACACCTCCTGTGGGTGGTGGGCCTACAGGAGGGCAGGCCCATGTCTCCTCTGTAGGCTGCACCTAGTCGGGCACCACGGGATATTGCCCAGCCATCAAATGCTCTCACTGAAGCTCCCTCCCCAAGCCTGGCTCCACGGTGGGGCTCTGATAACCCTATCCTGGGCAGGGTGAACAGTTCCCTTGATATGTCTTCCATAGGGGTTGTTGGAATTGCTCTTCGTCTGGCCCCTCACCCAAGACCAATTTGCCATGGGAGACTCCCATGTTGTTTCTGCCCCATCCTGATTTCCCAGACTCTTGTGGGGGTGGACATATGTGAAAACAGCTACAAAAGTAGATCCAAACCCATGTAGGAGAGACATGGACTCTTAATTTTATAGTTATGCAGTGACATATGGTAAGTCAACTGTTCTTTTTATGCTGCCTAAGTTCATAAAGAACTGTCAGTTTGTTCCACTCTTTTTACATCTTCCACTATAACTGATTTCCATGAAGAAGGGGATTCAGTTTTCCTTACCCAGTTGCTTAAGACCGGTGTATATGCAGCACACCTTTACAACACTTGAAAACAGCTATGCAACAACTTGACAGCAATGATTTTCCCACTATCATTAGCCATCTCATGGCTTTCATTATATTGATTGCTTTTCCAGTCAAGTAATTGCTGTTTCAAGTCACAGTGCAAAATTAATCTCTAAACCCAGTGAAACAGAGGTTCAGAAATCTGGACCCAAATGAGTATTTTACCTTTCAGCCTTTCAGGTTATGACACATGCTTTGTATTTGCCTTCAGGAAACCTCTGTTAAAGGGCTCACAATGCCCTCACCCTTAGGCATTCAGGCAGGCCATTGTAAACTATCAACTTTTGAATGCATTACTTGGATGGTTTTTCATGAATGAGTTTGCTAATACACAGAATATTATGCAAATTAATATGCTTGGTGTCCCTGTGAATAGATGGTGTATAAAGAGATGCACACAGGGCTTTTTGCTTTGGCAGATGTGATCAGGCAAGGATGAGAGACTCTACTGCTGTGCTCTGTGGGATTATAGGACAAATTATTTTATTAATGTGCTGCATATAAAAGATTAACATAGAGGACATACTTACAACAAATTGGGCACTGAAGCAATGAATTGAAAACTGTATTAGAAATGTAAACCAAAAAGATGCTGCAACAGAAACAAATCAAAACCAAAAAACACAATTACAATATGCTCCATGACCCTTGGTTAAACATGCACATATGCTATTGGAAATGAAAAAGAATACATTCATTGCACTGCACTTTGATAATTCCCTATGTGGTATAGGCATGATGTTGAGATATAACCTCTTTGCAAAGTCCCTAAAAGGATCAGCCTGATGCAGTCCCTTAATTAATCCTGCTTTCGCCTAATGAAAATGACCTTAATGGCATTTTCACAACTTACACCGATTCATTGTTTTTCTTAGTTTCATTTCATTTTGTATTTATTTATTTTTGTTAACGTTTATGGAAAATGGGCCAATTTACTTTAAGGCCTTTGTTGGGTTTTTTTTTTGTTGTTTTTTTTTTAAATGTGACTCACATTCTCAAAACAAGAATGTGTTTACTTGGAGCTTTCTTGTCAAGTGGAGGCACCAATTAAAACTCCATCTTTATGGGTCAACTGCTTTCTGAGCACAGATAGTAAAGTTCTCAAGAAACTCACTTAATAGGTCACAGAAATAGCTCATTTTATTACCACCAACTCTTGCTAGTTCAGAGAGCCCATTCTCCAAACAGTGCTGGGGTACGCCCACTCTTGTGTACTGTGTGCATCTAAAAATTTGTCTTTACTGAGAAGAGTCTCAAGTGTATTAAAAAGGAAACTGATGACGTGGATAAGGGTAGATATGAAAAATTATAGGTAATTTCTAGAATTATTACAAAATTTTGTAATCAGTGCTTCTGTTTATATTTCACTTTTTTTTACTTGTCCTTTTTGTGGATTGTTCTGTGCCCTACTAAAAATGAATTTTAAGTAAATTTTATAATCCATGATCTTCAGCTCAGTTAAAATTACTCTTATTTGACTCAATAGATATACTAAAAGTCTGACCAAGGGCCATTGTATAATAAAGTTCATCCATCCCACGTAAAATTTGAACTAGTTTAAGAGAGCAAATCCACTGGGAAGGTAGTTTATTTATTGATTTATTTGTGTGTGTGTGTGTGTGTGTGTGTGTGTGTGTGTGTGTGTGTGTGTGTGTGTGTGTGTGTGTGTGTGTGTGTGTGTGTGTGTGTGTGTGTGTGTGTGAATGTGAGAGAGAGAGAGAGAGAGACCCAGTGTGTTTTACATTCTAACTGTATCTTAATGAGTGAGCATTATTTTAGGGGCATTTGCATTATTCAGAGATTCAGGGAGCTGGCAGAGAAAGAGGGAGTAGCAGTGGACCTTTTACTGTCTGCCTTCACTCAGACCTGTTTAGCTAGTGAACCAAGCCATGTTTTCGCTGGAAAAACAAGACCCCCACCCCCAAACCAGTCTGTTGGCGAGAGAGTTCCAACGGTTCAGTGATTTTTCTGCCCATCCAAATGATTGCAAAGCTTCTGTAGTGTTGCTATTAAAACCTGTCCAAGAGTTTTGGGGGTGTTTTGGTGTGCCTGTGCTGTTTTTATGGACTGAAAAAGCAAAACTGGTCTGCAGGCTCAGTTCATGGATTATGTGACATGGCCATTGACTACAGCCTCTGGATCAGATTAGGATATGGTCAGGAAGTTAGTTGCTTGTAGTGTCTTAAGTTGAAAAGCAATAACAGTTTTTACCCATTTGGCATGTCCCACAAGAAGTCACATCTATCCACAGATTAGGCCAGTGAGCCGAGCAGCGAACAAGACAGCCTACAAGAGATGTCAAACAGCAACTTTCACACATCTTAAAATACACAGAGCAGACTCCATAGAGCTAAGTCGTTCCACACACAGACTGACTGCTGAGTCAGCATATCTCAAAGCTCTCTAGCTGTCAGTGTCAATTCTCGTCTCTGTCTCTACTTGCAGTTCAACGCTGCACTCTCTCCCTCCTAAGCCTGATGGGAAATTAGTTTAGCCTCTGTACTATATATCTCATTGACTGACTCAGGACTGTTCTTCCTTTTAACTCAGTCACCCTCTCCAATTCTCTAGACTTCCATCTCTAATCATCTTTCCCAACCTGTGTGCAGCTTGCGTCAAACTGCCATTGAGATGTCTAGAGTTCTACCTCCTAGCTCATCCTGCTGAGGCTTTCCTTACTCCGCACATCTTCCCAGAGCAATGTCACATACAGGTATTGACACATTTGGGGCTGCTTTCTTGGTCCTTTCAGTAATTGAATTATCTTTATCTCCAATGACCTTTGTGTAAACAAAGACTCTATGTCAAGGAAGAGAGCTCTCCGCCTTCTGGCACTTGGGAGTCTCAGGGGTCTTTGAAGTGTGTCTCTGGACTTGACACACACCAGAAAAGGAGGAAGCTCTTTGAGAAAGGCATTGTCACATGTTTTGTCCTATTTACCCAGGTCAGCTGCCATGGGAATGTGGATGAAGTCAGTGAGGTTTGTTAATAAATAAATAAACAAATAAATAAATAAAGGATTGAAACATTGTGAGGGAAAAGGTGAACTGGTCAGAGAAAGATACTGGAGGATAATAGAGATGACTCCGTACGTGACTTTTTGTTCCCCCTTGGTTTTACTCTTTGATTATTAAAACATAGAAGGCTTTAGAAGTACGAGAGAGGGAGCAGGGATAAAGATGGGGAAGTTGGTGTGTTGCTTTATGGATGAAATTAGATTGCATTTTTCAGTAAGAGAACAAGAGAAGAACATTTTTGGCATCTTGGTGTGCATGCTGCAGATAAGCAGAAGAGAGTGTTGAGGTTAAGCTGAGCTGAAAATTGAAAATTGAATATGTGAGAGGCTTAGAAAGAAGTACAATACACAGAGAAGTTGACAGTGATTTTGACTACTCTCATTGTTGCTGATGTCAGCATCTTGATACTTCAGCACCTTGGCCTCATTCCCAAGGAAATGAAGCATCTTTTAAATTCCTGATAAAGGGCACCTCTCCTGGCACGTCTGCCTCCCTCTGTTAAGCACCAGTGGCTGCAATAGCTCGAATCAGGTCCATTTATTCATGTAGTGCACTGAAACACAATAAACAATGAACAAAGTGCTGCACAAAATCAGACAATAGTACAAACAAATGTAACTATTTTAGACATTTACAATACCGTGCACAAAAGATAAAATTGGGCCTAATCTGAAAATGTCATTGTAGAAAGATATGTTTAGTCATGATTTGAATACTCTTACTCAGGTAGAAGACCTAATCTGAAGAGGAAAGCTGTTCCACGCTTCAGTCAAGACTCCAAATGGGGTATTAGTGACTTGCTCATTGCAGCCCATACCACATTGCAATAGTTCAGTCTGGACCTAAAGAAAACACCAGTTAGCTTAACCTGGAGTCCCTGACAACAGATTTGACCTGCATGTCTAATTTAAAATAGCAACACCAAGATTCTTTACATGTGGTTTACAGCATGGTGCCAAAGAACTGAGCTAAAAATGAAAATTTTAGCAAGTTGTGCTTCCTGATCATGAGAGGAATTAATTAACAAAATGTCAAATTTATTTTTGTTGAGGTTGAGAAAGTTTTGTGAGAGCCAAACAGCTTGAGGATATTAAATAATATTCAGTGCCAGCTTTCATCTTTAAGTATGTTTGAGTGATTCATTATAAAAATGCTAGGCAATAGTATTTTTAATATTACTTATTTTAATTATTTATGCAAGAGGTGGCATGTGCTGTAAAAAGAGATCCTTTGAATTACACCACAGGTCAAAAGGGCTGCTTGAGAGGGCTAATCACCAGCGCTGATGGAAAAGGATTCAGCAGCCCGATAAAAGACTTCAACCAATTTAGAGCAGTCCCTCAGATGAGAGATCAAAATTGCAGAGTCCACTATATAGGATGAAACCCCGAGTTCAAGCAATACAATGAAAGTAGAGTGACCAAAATTACTTAAGAGTTAGGGAGCAATAAAAACTTCTGAAAGTCAATACTGTGACTGACCGACTGACTGAAGCCAGACTGATGAACATCACAAATGCTATTATGTTTTAAAATGACTGGAAGGCTGCTGGAAAAAAACTTTAATTATTTATTATGGGTCCTAAAATTCAAAGACTGTTTAAATCAAGTTGGGACCCAACAAGTATTTATTCCATGGTCCAATTACAGAAGTAAGGATATGTAAGGGGTTCAGCTTAATTAAAGCTAACAGGAAGATGGATCCAAACTGATCCAACACAAGCAAGAATGCGACTGAAATAAGTAAATCATTATTATATAGTGCAATATTAGATCCTAGATTGGTAATCTTATTCATTAAAAATTCAGAAGTGTTTTCTGTCTCAAGCTCTTGGCTTCTGTTCATGTCATAGTTTGTGATGAAAGACATAAGTCTGTCCAGAGAGGCGATATTTGTCCTGTCATATGTGTGTAAGAGAGCTGAGAAGTGTGTGCGGGTGTGTTGTGTGTGTCAGCTGTGGGTGATGTGTCTATTGCGGCTCGTTATAATAAAGTCATTAATCACATTTGCTGTTTGCCACAAACAGGCCGTGCTGCACTTGTTGCAAGATGTTTCACTCTGTCTGTCCCAAGATGCAACAGCAGATGCGGCTCATTGGAATGGAATCAAAAATGTCCCAGTCAGGTGTTTGATGTATGTGCATGCTTATTGTGTGTGACCGCATGTATCATGTGTAATGTTAGAATAGGAAAAGTCACTGTTCAGATAGAGAAGCACTTAAAACTAAAAATGTTTCTCTTTGAGTGAAACAGAGAAATTTGCTGCGATTGTAACTGCGATGCATTTCACTGCTACCAAGAAAAGCAACAGTGATGCATCTCATCAAATTGTGATCACAAAATTCTGCAATTCCACCCATAAAAATCCACTTTTTTTTGGGGGGGGGGGGGGGGGGGGGGGGGGGGGGGGGGGGGTGTTATATACCAAATATGACAGGTGTACCAAATCTAAAGCAGCCATACTGAAGCATTCCTGAGGTGTGCAAAGAGATGACCTTGATATTGACATTATAGCCTAAAAAATTATATCACATTGTTTCAAGAAAATTTGCGATAACAATATTTCTGAGGGTACTGAAAAGAATATACACTCAAGAACATTTTATTGATGCTTTCAGAAGAGCATTTTCCATCCTTCTTTTCCAATGAGCTACTGTAAATGATGACACAGTTCCTAATTTTAAGTGTGACTCTACTGAGACAAGGTCCCAGTTGCTGCACTGTAGTGCAATAGTAGTGACAGAATAAGTCAACTGTAAGCACAAAAGTAGCCAGGCAGTTTTTTTTTTTTTTCTCCCCTGGACATTTTAAGTGTGCTGCTTAACACTTTAACAATAACTGAAGTAACCTTATAACTCTTCAGCAGCCTACACAATATTGTCACATAATAAAGGTGAAAAATATATTTTACCTGGGATGTTGCATCTTGGGTCAAGATTTTTTTTTCCCATTACGTAACTGCATCAATAATTTCCATCCACTATTTGCTCTTCCTGTCATATGAAGTGTAAATAGTGAGTGTTCCAGGTGGAGGCATTTGTTTACATTTGGGTGTCAGGAAGATATGATAACTTATGATACCTGCATATACATTTGTCTGTTACTGACAGTAGTTATAACTCAATTTGTTGTCCCTAATTAGGCACACAGTAAGAGTACAAAGTTTATTGTGGTAACAAAACCATGGCTTTGTTTTTGGACTGATACCTGAAGTTTGTCAGTTTCTCTGTTGCTCTTCCTTAAGTTTCTTTCAGTGTTTTTCCTTATTTGATTGAATAGTCTAGGGGTGGAGGGTGTATACTATGACGATGATGAAATTAAATGGACTTGATTCATTTTAAGTTTAGCTAACTAATCTTTACACAAAGTAAATATTTTAGCGGAGCGCAGCATACTAAATTATTAATTCCACCCGAAGTACAAGTCCTGATTAATTAGTTCTTAAAAGATTAATTAAATTGAGAATATATTTGACAAAAAAAAAAATCCTACTTTTCTTTCTTTTATGTCAGTTTAAATGGATTTTCTGTGTTTTTAGCATCTTGCTTGAACAAAAATACATTTTGAAGACCTTGGCCTACCTTACCTTGCCTCTGTGTAGTTGTGTGAGAGGGATTTTCATATTTTGGCTTCTTTTTAACTAATCATTGTTTTCAGTTCATCCAGTAGTTCACAGTAGAGACAAGGACAGAATACATGATTCAAACAGTTCAAGGAAAAAAAAAATCAACCTCTTCAATCGACTTTTTTTTTTTTTTTTAAAGTGTCCTTGGGTTTTTTGAAAAGCTAAGTTATTATTATTATTATTATCATTTGACACAGACAACTGACAGCATTTAGTCAGACATTTTGTGGCTGATTAAATGCTGCAGTCGAAAAATAGATTATTTATTTATTTATTTATCAACAATAAGAAAAATGCTTCAGCCCGAAGTGACCTACATCTCACCTGCTGCTAATATTTGAGGTCTTTTGACTGCAGATTTCAGAATTTCAAAAATGCAGCCTGTGTAGTTGGAAGAGTGAAAAGTATCTGCCTCACATGGAGAAGTCCGGTGCTTCTCAGCATGCATCATGCTTCACTCACCACACTAACTAATGCGCTCTTATTTAGCAATCAATCCCCTTTAGCTGATGTCAGCCAGTTTTCCATAGCTCAATGGTCATACATAAGCAATGAGAGATTGTCCATCATCTCATGTAATGGTCCATTGATAAGATGGCCTCTGGTTGATGGGAATTCAGATGTAGTGGGCCTAATGTTCCGGCTCATAAGATTTCTTTCTGAAACATGCGGGGGACTCACTGTTACTGAAGATGACAGGACAGAAATTGATAGGTAGACATGTTTGTTCAATTCTGTTTCTCTGTCACACTGACTTTCTTTTTTCTTCAGATGGTTTTGTGAACTAACAAAAGCTGTGGTCTTCTGATTTTTCTCTAAATTGTAAAGCACAAATGATAAACAGGGTTATGTCAGTGAAAAGGTTTAAGTAATAATTTTAAATGTATAGTCTGGCCTTACCAAAGGCCAGCTTATTCCAAAGTAATAGAAACATTAAAGCTTTTGAGTATCTCATTTTTCTTTGTTCCATTCACTTATACATGCGCTCAGTATTGATTTAAGACTGCCGTCTTTGCACAATTTCTATGCATCCGTTAATGAAATGTTCTCATCCCTGCACTTTCCTTCTGCCTTCTTTTTTGCTCTATATTGCCCTCAGTGCTTTCAGTCCTCACCGGTCTCAGTCACTCTTCTGTTCCCATGCTCACATAATGTAAGCATATTGTTACCCTTCAGCAACACACACACACACACACACACACACACACACACACACACACATACACAGACTTTCTCCTGCTTGCTTTGAGTCTCTGTTTCATCATCTCACCTGGCTCTTTGGTCTGCTTTCTGCTCTTTAAATTTTCCTAGACTCTTTTTCAATAATCTTTGCCTTCTTTTCCCTTTTCCCTGTCCTCCTCCTGTCATCAATTTATAGAATTTTTGACTGAAAACCCTGCTTGTCAAAAACTAGTGATTACCTGTAAAAAAATTAATTTTGTCTGCATTTGTATCCTTCCAATTCTAGACCTGAACTTTCACTACTTCTGGAAATGGACCGCATTCGAGGACTACCTCCTCTTCTGCTTCAGCTTCACTGTCTTGTGTGCAGTCATCACCCTCCTGCTGCTGGACTCCGCAGTGTTTGTGGAGACGCTGGGCTCGCTGGCTGTGATGTTCGAGGCTATGCTGGGCATTCCGCAGCTACTGCAAAACTTCCACAATCGCTCCACAAAAGGCATGAGGTACAGCACGCTCCAAGGTCAAACAGAGCTCTGCAGAAAGCTCACTGTACTCACACTGGCATACAGAGGCACACTGCAATACTGCCTCAGGCAGTTCAAGTAATTTATATCCTCATGAACAAGTTATACTAATAAGGTCATTTATAGCTATTGGAGTCTATATGAAAAAGAAAACTGCAAGTCAAAGACATCTTAATTTCATCAATGAAAACTGTTTTTTTTTTTCAATTTTGAATTATTTTATGACAACAGATACAACAAAATCACTTTTATTTTTCTTTAACAAATAAAAGACGAATTTTCAAAACCAATAAATGGGAAAAAAAAAAAAAATCAAACCAATCATTTTTTTTTTCTTACTAGTCTTTTGACTACTAACTACTAACAGGCACAAAGAAGGCACCAAAGCCTCTGCAGTGTCACTTTTGTGACACTGCAGAGGCTTTGGTGTGGACACACCTTTTTTTTGTGCAGCTAGCCTTCTAGGAGTTTTTCTGTCAGAGAAAATTATCCAAACACAGTTTACTAAAATCTGCACACAGTTTTCTTCAAATTGTCCCGACTTTAAAGCTAAAACAACAGCATGCCTTATTTTGTGTCCCACTTGGCTGTGAAAGTTGCTGGTACAAGTGTTCATTTATTTGGAATAAGAGGAAGAGAGGTTGTCAGAACAAGTGTGTAATCAGCACAGGTGGAGGTTGGTGCTTAAGCTTTGGCTGTGTCCTGTAGCTCTTCATGAGTCCTCACCCTGCACGTCTGATGAGGACTCAGTGAAGAGTCTGACATATTTCCGGTCTTCAAGGATACTGGTATTTAGATGAAACAGAGCAGAACTTAACAGAACTGAGTATCTGAGCTGAGGCAGGAGGAGAATCCTAATGCAAGACGCATAGCAGAATGTGTCTCGTTTTACAGACAGCCAAGATACTTTTTAAAGTAAGATGAATGATGCTGAGATCTGTTGTCTCAACCTGCCAGACCTCACACAGTCTGCATTAGTTTCTAATAGAAGATTATCAAAAACATGTTGTCTTTCATCTGCCTCCCATTGAGCTGAACTGCCAAGCTGTTTCCAGACAGATACTCATGCATAAAACCAGCACTTACACTGTATTAGTTTGGTTAGCAGCCTATTTGCACCCTCTTCAGTTTTGATGGTTTTTGACTTGCTAATTTGCACTAATTTTGTAATGGTAGAACACTGTTCATAATTAAAATGAATTAAATGAAATGTAATGTTGCTCTGATAAGGCTATATACAGTGTAATGCAGGTAAGGTGGATGTATTAGCATGTATTAGTATTAGATTTAGTCAGATATCTAAAACGTCACTGATGAAGCTAGACTTAACGTTTTTAGTTTTGTTGACTAAAACTAACAAAATCAAATGACTGAAATGTAACAAAAGCAAACACACATTTTCTCCAAGAGATTCAAACTAAATCAGTGCTGTGACAAAATGATCTCCGTCTGGTTAAGGGCTCGACAGACAGAAATTATGAGTGACAGTTATCAGTGTGTTTCACTGACACTATTAAAATTAGCACTACTGCCAGTAATACTGTTGAGTAAAGGATTCAAGAGATCCCTTACAAGTTATGTTATAGTATTATTATTAAATGCTAGATTTGAAGGTTATTCCTTAGGTTTAGGTTGCACTCACTTAGAATTCATAGATTCAAGGTCACCTTGAATGAAGAGAAAGTGGAAGGTGAAGGCGGAAGGGAGGCAAACAAAACCTGCAGCTTTCATTATCCAGTTAAGATTGTGTCAGAGTGAGTAAAGGTCAATGAGCATGCTTATTAGCCTCTCAGGTAGATGACTGTGAGATCAATTACACCCCCGATGACACAGAAACTCATGCTAATTATGATCATTATTTCCTCATTATGTCTATTGTTAGTGCAACAACTGTGTCTGTGTGTGTGTGTGTGTGTGTGCGTGTGTGTGTGTGTGTGTGTGTGTGTGTGTGTGTGTGTGTGTGTGTGCGCGCGCGCGCGCGCACGTGCGCATGTGTGTGTGTGTGCGTGTGCATTTATTAATATGCATTTTCATGCTTTGCTGGTCAGTCTCTTCTGAAAATAACTTTTATTTTCTTTTTTTACTTTTAATCTGTAGGAGACAACTACCATCTTTTTATTAGGTTTTCAGGAAGTATTGAAGTCAGTTAACATTCATAGCAGGGGAATGTGATGGAAAAAGAAGGGATAAAATTGGAAACTTACAGTGACATCAGTTGGAAGTAGCAACTCACAAATGCATAATGGATATATAATATGTCTGTGTGTGGATGGGTGGGTAGGTCTGTTTGACCTGCTCTTTTGTTGTATGCATTTTTTTTATTTAATGGGCCAATACTGATTATTAGTAATCAAGTAGACTGATAAAGGATATTTTGACCTCATACAGATTTCCCTTAAATATTTTCAAAATTTAGAATAGCCCAAACCGACTGATTTTGCAGCATAAATATCTGCATTATAGTTTGCAGTATATTACTCCAGCATCATGCATTATTTAGCTATCTTTTAGTGTGTTTAGAGGTGAAAGGGGGCATGTTTCATGCTGGTGCTATGAATGATTTCCTATAAGAGACGCCACTTTCACTGCATTGAGTGACACAGTAACAGAGGTGTCATTTGCTGTATATTGTACATCTTCACATACCACTTCCACTTCAAGTTGCCATTCATATTTTCCATAACTGCCTACACAAACTATATTATACCTGCCAACAGTAAATGACAATAAAGTCTGATTGCATTTTCAAGCTGTAGTGGATTTATGATTAACCGTTCTTTCCCAGTGGTTTACCGCATTTGGCATGATCTCAGCGTGCACTGGGCTTGAACCTGAACATCACACCAAAGGTTTGGTGGACATCCAAAAAGTTGGGAACATCAATTCCCTAAACAAAAAAAACAACAAATAAATAAATAAAAATGCTGTCACTTTTATACATTAATTATAGAATAATACTGCACAATATTGCATGGATCATTCCAGAAAATTATGAATTTTCAACAGGAATATTTTATAGTATAGATATTGGTGGCCTAATTGTACAAATGTTGGTGATGGCTGGAAACAGCACAGATGGCACTTGTTTTAGAAAATTCATCCCTCAAGATGCATACTTGAAGATTTTCCAATTTCTTAAACACACTTAAAAACACTGTTTTCCACATGACAGTGTGGCACGTAATCAGCACTTCCTCTCATGTTATCCCATGTGTAACAGTTGCTTGTTTTTGTGCAGTCAGATTCCCATGAGCCCTATTACTGAGGTGTATGGATCTGTTTCATAAAGGACTGCTCACCTTTTCCAGATCACCCAAATGAGCACCTTCAAACAGATGCATGGAAAAGCGGAGCAGAGAATAAAAGACGTAGTTTTCTAGTGTATATGATAAAACTTTAATTATGCTGCCAGGCCACTTTCAGCATTTTTCTCCATTTGTGCATTCCCACTCATTCTGTTACTTTAGGGAAATGAGAATGGGGCAAATTAGTGATGGAAAAATACAATAAAAAAGCAGAAAACTGGATGAGGTGTAGAAAAACCTGACTGTTTGGCAAGAAAAATTAAGTGTAGGTTTGAAAAAGCATGAATCCGCAGCGTTAATGGCATTAGCAAAAATCTAATTAGTGTCAGGTGTCAAGAGACAAGCTGGAAGCTCCAAATCGGTGAAAATGGTTTGAAAGCAAGTTTAAAATTGAGGGGAATTGCTGATTAGAAAAAAGAACACTGTAGGATGGTACTATAGTTAGATGAAAGGTCACCATGACTGGAAGTTCATGTTGTACTTAATGTTGTCCCCCCCAAAAAATCTCTGTGCTACTTGAATTTAATATCTTAACTGGTGTTTGTTTATGCAGTCAAAAAAACTTAATTAAACCTGTGAGATCTCTTCTTTTCTTTTTCTTCTTCTGCTCAACCTCCTCCTCCTTCTTTGGGCTGATCTCTCCTGGGTTTACCACAGAAGATCATCTGCCTGCCTAGCATCTTCTTCTGTCACATCAACCCTCTGCATGTCCTCTTTCACTACATCCATGAATCTTCTCTGTGGTCTTCCTCTTTTCCTCCTGCGTGGCAGCTCCATCTTCAACATCCTTTGCCCAATATAAATGCCATTCCTCCTCTGCACATCCAGACCATCTCAACCTCACCTCTCAAACTTTGTCTCTAAACTGAGCTGTCCATCTGATGTGCTCGTTTCTAATCCTGTCCATCCTGGTGACTCCTAATGAAAATCTGAACATCCTCAGCCCTGCCATTTCCAGCTTGGCCTCCTGTCTCCAAACTATACATCACAGCAGGTCTCACTACCGTCTTGTAAACCTTCCCTTTCATTCCTTCTTGCTATTATTTTTCCGTCACAGATCACCCCGACACTCTCCACCCACTCCACCCTCCCTACACTCACTTCTTCACCTCTCTTCTGCACTGCCCATTGCTTTGGATGGTTGACCCCAGGTATTTAAACTCACCTTCACTGTTTCTACTCCTTGCATCGGCACCTTTCCACCTGTCTCCCTCTCACTGACACACGCGTATTCTGTCTTGGTTCTGCTGACTTTCATTCCTCTTTTCTCCAGAGCATGCCTTCACCTCTCCAGGCTCTCTGCTCCCTGCTCTCACTACAGATCACAATGCTGTCTGCAAACATCATAATCCATGGAGCGTCCTGCCGACTTGCCCATCACAATTTGTAAATCCATGACATCTATGATACGTATTTTGGGTTGAATTCAAAAGCCAAAAGTTCAGCATTCAGGCAGCTCCTAAGCTCTCAGTTTCAGACAGCTTTTCCATTTTTGGATCTGTATAATGTCAGAGAAAGAGTACAGCAGCCCTAGCCTTCAGCTACTCAGACCTTCTGTTTGTGGGGGCAGCCAGTCAGAAGAAAGTTGGCTTAAAGGGAGGAGAAGGGAGCTTAATTTTTTTCTTTTATTTGTGTCAGACAAGGCCAAATACGAGATAAAGACCATTTTCAACTGTAAGTTATGAAAAGCTACAGTATTGGAATCCAAGAATAAAAAAATTGGAGGAGGAAATGTGCACACCATGCTAGAATAATACTAGATACTGAATAGATACTTAGTACTAGAAAAATACTAGATATTTATCATTGAGTCAGTGCATTCATGATTACACCTCATGGTTTGCTTTTAATGAGTCAACTATCTTAAAAATATGGAAATAGCTACTGTGACAGATAATGAGGCCAGTGCACAGATGCCTCAAACCTGCATTCTTTCAGCCAACAGGCAAGCAGGTGGTACCCTACTTGTCACTTCAGTTATGACCTCAGTAAACCTTTTCTGGTTTATGTTCTTAAATGCTAACTTTCCAAACTTCTTCATCCAATAATGGTAATCGTTTCGTATTATTATCCCATAACACAAAATAGCCTGGAGTATATAGCAGGTTACGGTTCAGTGCTTGGCTACTTTGTGACTGACAAGTTACTAACGTGTGTGTGCATAGAGTCATCAGATTATCAGTGAGAGCCACTTTTCATGTGTACAGTTTCAAAAAAACAGAAAACAGCACAGCAACAGCCAAGTGCCAAACCAGAACAGTAGCCCACAAACTACTGGGTGGCCACAGCCATGGTTTATATACAGGTGTGAAAGCAGCCTTAGATATTTTGCATCAGACTGGGTTATTTGTATGACTCAAACAAGTGGAACTCGTGTAATTGTCAATATTATGTGCTTTTGTAGTCTAAGAACAAATCAGTTTATTGTTGTTCATTAAACACTAACTGTATAAAGTTCTCAGGTTTACATCTGATAGTGTTTGGTTGTTGAATTAAGCTGTCGCCCGCTCTGCTTTTTAAAACCCTTCATTACTCAGGTGGATGCTGCAACTGAATGGAAGAGTTGCTATTTGTTTTCATATAAACAATGTTTGTGTGTGTGAATGATTGCTCAGTGCTCTGTGCTCAGCTGCCTGGGGACTGTGCCTGTTTTTTCTTTCGTCTCATTAAAGTTTATCTATTTTGCTTCCTGTCCCATTCTCCTTTCCTAGCTCTGCACCAAAGCTTTCAACCTTCACAATGTCACTCAGTGACAGTAAAGGGAACACTGAGGTAGCTGGTCTCAGTGACAGTAAAGTATGCAGACAAATGCAGTGCTGGTCTTTCCTCTACCCATTTTCTATTTTTTCTATAAATTAAATTTACCATTCTTTATTGTCATGAATGTGACAACAGGAGCGAAACTACCTTAATTCAATAGAGTTCAAAAGACTAAGTTAAAGACCTGTCCCATTTGTGATGCATCTTCAGCATCTAGTCCCCATCTTCATCACACTTTCTCTTACACATTCACATCTAACACCTTGTTTCTGGCTTTCAGTTCAGGGTAACACCGTTCAAGTATTAATGCCAGTCCTACTGGGGATGGTAATAGGACCGCAGCCATTACCTCGAAGCCATTTCAACCAGTACCTTTACCTTTACAGTCTGGCCCCTGGGGACATGATGCAGACAGTGCTATGACCGCTAAGCAATTTGTGACCTGTGTATTAGACTTTTATATCCCAGAGGAACCAACAAGTGTGATGTTGGCACTCTATGTTGTGTTTATATGCTGTTGCCACCTAGTGATAGAAGATTTGATAAAGCCATTGATCGATTGTGAGCTCGTCTGACTCACAATCGATCACAATTCACAGGTTATTGCCGCTAAAACAAATGAGACCTTTACCTTGACCTTGAGCACAATTTGAAAATCATTTACCAGTCATGTACATTGATGATGTTATCACCTATGTACATGTACTGGTACATGTACATGTACCAGTACATGTACATAGGTGATAACATCATCAAAGCCAAACGATAAGATGAGACAATAATTCTGGCTCTTACAGTTCTTTTTACCTGAGAACATTTTCTATTTGTTATTTGCATTTAGAGAAGAAGGATTTGGTCTTTTTTTTTCTTTTCTTTTTTTAGTATGTATCATTCCAATGTTCAAAAGGTACGTTGTGTTAAAACTCTTTTCCATTTATTTAGCATAGCTGAAAACTGTTGTGCTGATTTAAAGAAACAATAGCAAAAGTGGAGCATCTGGAGATTGATTATTGTATCAAAATAACCAAAAAACTTAATTTCCCCCAGTGTTTTTGGTTTTTTGTCCATCGTTTAGCTTTTATTGGTCAGCCTAAAATATGTTCCCTTCCAACTCTTCACTGCTGATCTAGAAACTGGTGTTTTGCAGGTACCAGTTAAAATAGTTGCCGGTCGAGAACCTGTGAGGCGTCCGTTTCTCAATCTAGAGACTGGTGTACTTTTTCTTTTGCTTCGTTGTTCACTGAGGCTCTTACCTCTCTATCTTCTAATCTGGTTAGAGACAGTTTTGCTTTTCTTGTGAATGGGGTAGTACAGACACTTGTTTGAAATCTGTTTTTTTTTTTTTTTTTTAACAATAAGCACTTAATTTCTTAAAAACACTCAACTAGCCAAATATGTTGCTTTTTAACCAGCATAACAGTGTGTTATGAGATTCTGCTATCTTTGGGTTCATAACTTGCAGTCAGCGATGCTCATCTACATCTGGATATACTTGGAGCGTAGTATTTTTTTCCAAGGATGTTGCCACAATTCTGTTATTAATTTCTTTATGAATTAATTGCAGTATTTTACAGTTAATTACAGAGTGATGATATTGATAAGGGTTTTCTTGGGATTTACCATCTCTTGCAGAAGTTCTTGTTCTTCTTGTCACAGAAGTTGGTGCCAACATAATGTCACAATAAAAACCTCTGGTTTTAAAATAAGTGTGTGGAACAGTTAAAAGACCCTGATCAGATGATCAGCGAGGCTCACCGCTGGAATAAGGTCTCATTAGGTCTGCTATATATGAAGGAGCTTGGCCATAAAGGCCTTTATATGTTACATTTTTAAAATGAAGGAGGATATGAGATGCACATAAAAAATGAGTTACAATAATTAAAATGGGAGAAAATTAAAAAGTGTACTAAAAGTTCCAGTTATTGGGTGCCAGGAGAGATTTGAGCCTTGAGATGTGAGATTCAAAATTCAAATACGTGTTAAAAACAATTCCAAGGTTTGGAGGAGAGGATTTGATACATGGCCATCGAATTCCCCAGATCTCAATCCTCAAAGCTTGTACAGGATGTACCGTAAAACATCCCACCTTTCAGCCTTGCAGCTTATAGAACTGAAAGGTTCTTCTGCTGAAATCTTGGTGTCTCAAACCGCTCTATACCCTCAGAGGTCTTGCTGAGTCATGTTGAGTCCACATCAACAGATCAAAGCTGTTTTAGCAACATGAGGGAGATCTATAGGTGGTTTAATGTTCTGGCACTCTTGTGTTTCATCACGTTTTTTTCCCTTTTTTGAAAATGATTTAATTTTCTCAAGTACTCAAGCCTGTTTTTGACTATTTTTGTTTTTAATGAATGAGAGCTTAGTCTTAATGTCTTTTATGTGCCAAAGCAGGTTTTTGTTTTTAATCCGAATCAACTCAACAAAGGCCATCAATCACTATCTACACTTTTAATACCAGTGAGTTCACTACATTTCCTGATAACCGTGCATGGAATACCTCAATAGCTTTGGATAGATCTGTTATTTGAAAAGCAAAGCTAGATTGTCTTTTTAGATTACACGAGATTACAGATGTAATAAATATATTGAAATACCCAGCACTAAAAGGCCACCTCATTTATTCTGTTCTGTTGACATACTCCAATGAGGAATATAAAATATCCTTAGGCAAACTCTGTGTAACACCCCTTCTCCTCTTTTCCTTCATTCGGCTTCATTTTGTTTAGTAGAATCCATCTTTTTCTGGCAGGTTGGGAACTTTTCGGTGTTTGCCTGTGTGCGATCGATCAACATGCATAATTCATAGTTAGTGGGTTAAGATCAGCCAGGCTCCTCTCTTACTGGGTCCTTTGATTTTTGTCTCTCTATCTACCCCCCTCAGGGAGAGCTGCAGCCCTGCTGCTAAATCACCACATGCACATATGCATGCACACACACACACACACACACAAACACACACACACACACACACACACACACACACACACACACACACACACACACACACACACACACACACACACACACACACACACAAAACAGCATGTGTGGACACACGTTTTAACCCAATGCACACATGCATGTTTGCTCTAAAAGAGAGATGGAAGAGGGTACCGAAGCTCTTCAAAGCTTTTAAACATCAGGCCCTGCTTCTCAAGTGTGCCTTTTTTCATAGAGCTTTGTATCAGTATTATCAAGCAGTTACAGCGACCTTCTAACCCCCTCCCATTGAGACTTTTTTAGGTCTCACATAAAATGTGTCATTCCCATTTCAAAGCTTAATGCTTGTTGTAGGTTGAGTTTCTCATTATCTGCCTATTTATCTCCCCAGCAGCAACAGCGTGTGCTGTTTTTCCACTGAGATACTGAGGGCAACATTTGGCTTTTGGTCATGGAAAAATCTTCAGGAAATGGTGACAAATCTGCCTAAATCAAGCACATTCGTTAAAACAGCCATGGTTGCATAGGTAAATGGAAAAGTACCATTACTACATTACTGTTTTGCATTGAGGGAAGAATTTATTTGTTATAGAAGTGGAGTCTGTTGGCTACTTGCTTCTACACCAAAAATGGTATCCTGGTTTAGACTGATGTTTTATTACACAGTATTTCAATCAAATACATCTTATTTAGGTCAATAATTTCAGAGAAGGCCAAACAGTATTTCAGGCACTTTCCATAGCGTGCAAACTGTTTTCATGTGCAAAATTAATAATGAATGTACTCACTTACAGTTTGATGAATAACGTGTTTGGTGGTGTTATGGTGACGGGAGCTAGAAAGCGAGTCCTCAACTAAATGGACTGAAAGAACTTGGAATTCACCTTACCACATATTTTCTTCAGGAGTTTGACACCTACATGAACCGAAATAGCTGTGCACTTGAAGAGTCCCACACAGTCCACACAGCCTAGACCCTGTGCAGTGCTCTTTAGGTTAATATAGGGCCTGGAGTCTGCAACACTTTTTCACTGTGATTTTTTTTTTCTGCAAACTTAATTCCATCACAATAATTTATTAACACTACAGTCACATAAAAGTCTGCACACAGAAATGTTAATGTTTGTTTAGGCCTCATATTCTTTCTCAGGCATAGTTGAGCCTTTGACAGGCTCTTTGGCATTACAGGTTTTCTCTGCCTTAAGCATAGTTTCAGAGTCAAAGGTTTTATTGTCTTTTCACAATATGTGCAGGACATACAAGAGAATCGAAATATTGTTTTTCTTACCTATGTTGTCATTGAGTTGTTGCAGATAACATTGTCTGGCATTAGCTTTGGCACAGTGCTACAGTACTTTAACACGCAGAGTGTAATTGATTTTAGCAGCTGTAAAGGAATTCAAAAATTAATTGCTATGAGCTACTGTTTCACAAAAATGACATTTAAAGATGCACCAGACATCTTTGCAAATATTTAGGACGTGAAATCAAAAAAATTGCACAAACCACATTTATGTCCTTTTCATTCTCTCTCCTTTCATCTCCCCTCTCTCTGTCTCTCTTTCTAAATGTCACTCAGCCCCGTTTCATGTAGTAGTGTTCTACTTGTCCACTCTAGCCACTTAGAGGAGTTAATAGGTGGCCTGACAGCTCTCGTTCAATACACAGTACAATTACTGTGAGGCTCACATACCACACAGCCATCACACAGCGCAATCAGACCTCCTCTCTCTTTCTCCACCGCTCTCCCCGCTCTTGTCACTCTCCAACCATCGCGGTGGCTTCGTTTCTCACACCTCTCTAGATTTATCAACCCCCTGCCTGGTTATATTGTCATCCATCTCTTGGCATTTTTTTCCATTTTACCTCCCCCATCCTCCCGTGTATTTGCTTCTGTATTTTCCTGTCCATACCTGAAATACACAGTTCAAGATTTCACCTTTTCCTTTCTCATCTTTTGCCTCTTAGCTCAAGTGAAGGTGTCAGGTCAGTGGTAATCAATAAAACTGAACTGAGCTGAATGTGTGTGCACGTGTGTCTTTGTCTATGTTTTGGTGAGAATGTGAAGAAAATTTTCTGTTTCTCTTTTAGTACAATTTAACACTAAGTGGATTGTAAGCTTGTAAGGCCATGACAAAAAGGGTGGACGCACCATTTGCCAGTTTAAAATTATTTATTAAACAAACTTAAACAAGCGAAATAGAGACGGATGAGGTGTGGAAATCAGTAGGCTCAGTGATGTAGGGTGTGCATGTGTGTGGAGATGTTTGTAAGTGTTGCAGTAAGTAACAAAACTTAAAGGAAAACAAATGTGACACAGGGCATGTTGGCAAACTGGCTGGTGCACATCACCCAAAAGGAAGTGCCTGCCTCAGATTTATAGTCTGGGAACACAGGACCCAGGTGTTCCCAGCTGGCACCGACAAATCCTGCCCTGCCCACCAAAGACCTGAAACACCCGAAGATTGAAAACATGGGGGCAGGGGTCATCGCTGTGTGTGTGTGCGTGTGTGTGAGTGAGTGAGACAGAGCTAGTCACTCACTTAGTATTCTCAATCAATAGCATAGTCACGCCATTTCCCTGTGGGCACTCAAAGCCTTAATCAGGACGAAGTTCAGTTGTTTGTTCTGTATGTCTTTCATCAACTGTCAGCTGAAACACAAGCCCCACAAACAGTATCTCTGCCAGATGGACCAACATGGGACCAGCATGACAAACAGTAAGATGTGGGAAGCACATTTGTGAGTTGGTGCCTGTGTGCCTGCAAGACATGAACGACCTCAAATTGCTGTTTTGTCTTCATTTTCCCCGCTCTCTTGTACAGATGACCCACTCTCCTTAATTACATTGTTAATGACTCATCCTCATTAATGATGTTTGCTGTCTCCTGAGCAAAGAAATTAGTCAAAGCTGGGCTTGGAGTGTTGGGTAGCATGAGGTTAGGAGAAGGAAGGGAGGGAAGGTTGAGGAGTGGCAGAGAGGGTAGCAGGAAAAACCAAGACAGTGATTAGGGTAAAGAATAAAAAAAGCTTATAGGCCACAAAGGACAAAAAAAGACATTCATTAAAATAAACAAGGAATAATGTGTCTTTAGAGGGGCAGCAGGTGAAGTTTTTATACGATATTATTTTGACCTGTAAGGGATCTCGTCATTGTAGTTTTAACTTTTTAGTGTTCTTTTTCCTCTTCTTCACCATCAGCTGCTTAATTCTCTTGGTCTGTGCCAAAATTTGGAAGCAAATTCCCATTAAGCACCATCTTGCATGGTTATACACTCTTACTGCCACTTCATTAGTTACAGCTTACTAGTACATAACTCTTCATGGCAAAGATTCAACAAGGTGCTGGAAACATTCCTCAGAGATTTGGTCATGACAGCATCACACAGTTGCTGCAGATTTGACAGGTCCACATCCATCATGCAGATCTCCCATTCCACCACATCCCAAAGGTGCTCTATTGGATTGAGATCTGCGGCGGCCATTTGGGTGCAGTGAACTCATTTTCTTGCTCAAGAAAGCAGTTTGAGAAGATTTGAGATTTGTGACATGGCATGTTATCATTCTGGAAGCAGAAGATGGGTACACTGTACTCATAACATGGTCAGCAACAATTCTCAGGCAGGCTGTGGCATTTAAATGATGCTGCTTTGCTACTAAGGGGCCCAAAATGTGCCAAGAAAAGTTCCTCCACACCATTACGCCACCGGCAACAACCTGAACTCTTGATACATGGCAGGATAGAGTCATTCTTTTGTGTTGGTTATGCCAAATTTTGATCCTACCATCCAAACATTGTTGCAGAAATCGACCAAGCAATGCTTTTCCAATCTTCTGTTGTCCAATTTTGGTGTGAGTTGTAGCCTCATTTTCCTGTTCTTAGCAGCCACAAAGGGGATCCACTGTGGTTTTCTGCTGCTGGGACCCATCTGCTTCAAGGGTCGACGTATTGTGTGTGGAAGATACTCTTCCTCATTCTGATCCTGGGTTTAAATTTCAGCAATTCATGTGCTTCATTATCATTACATTTTGTTGCAATTAATATAATGTATTAAATGGTGCCACTTTTTTTTTGTTTCATTTTTCCCATTGAAGACAGTTGGTCTACTTTCTTTTATAGCAGAAATCACTTCCCTCTTTAAGTTTAACTACATTAACCCTTGACCTCAAATATTCTGTCCTTCACAAGGCACATCCAGTCTTGGCAAGAGATAGGAAACATGGTACTTTATGCCTAAATTCACAGTTAAATAGCTGAAAGTCATAGAAACAAATTTTTATATTGAGTACTTTTATTTATTTATTTATTTTTACTTTTAATATTGCCAGTACATATTTATGGTGTATATTGGTATTTTGGAGGAATGATTTATTATTACCTTTATTTAAGTATAGGATGTGCATGTATTCTAGCTTCCTCATTTGGTGTCCTATTAATCCAGCTGGCACAACTTACTGTGCCATAAAACACATTATTTGGCTTTCATCATGGTTCACAGTAGCGGCTAAATAAAAATAATGAGATAAAACTTCATTCCATTTTATACTATAGAGGGGAGCAGAGTAAAGGGAATGACAGAGTCTGTAAAAACAAAGATGACAGCTGTGCAGGACAATGGAGAAAAGGAAAAAAGTGGCCCAGAGAAAGGAAAAAATTAAGAAGAGAGATAAAACGAAAGAAAAAAAAATCTGAACTTCAGTGAAGAGTGTTCTTTGAAGAAAAAGAACTTCAGTTGAACAAAAACCAAGTATTTTCCCTGAGGAATACTGACATCTCTGAGAGAGAAAGTGTGAAGTAAAAGCACAACGATTTGAAATTCTTTAGCACGCTTATTTTTGGAGCAGTTCAATCAAACCTTATGTTTGTTTACCTCGAAAGCTTAAATTGTTAGGGGAGCATAACATACCACTGAGACTCAAATGTGCTCTAAACAAGCACTCCCTGATCAGCCTTTGGGAGAAGTGGAAATAGCCTCATTCTTATAAGAGCCCGTGGTTGTTAAATTGGAGGAAGCCAGTTGGGCAATATTGGCAAGAACCAGAGCTGTGTTTTGTGCTTTGTATTGTTGACTTTTTTTTAATATCTTGTATTGGAACCAGTTTGAGCTTTGGATGCAAAAAGTGCCTAAATTTGTTTAATTAGAAAAACCTATTTTATGGTGTGGTAAGTATAAGATATGGGTAGATAAGATTATTAGCATGGTTTGAGCGATTGACTTATATGAAGCACCAGATAAATTAAGTTTTGCCTGCTGAATTACAGTCTACTTAAAATTATTTAATTTGCTTAAGATTGTTAGCATTTCCAAAGCCTTAAATTTTCAGAATTAAGTTGGTAATACAAGAGAGAATGTAACTGAGAATTTTGGCTCTCTAAGAAAACTCAATAGAAATTTAGACATTTACACATAAATGTTGTGTAATTTTGCACAAGCATAATAGAAGTGTAACCTCTTAAAGGTTATTGTGGGCAAAGATGCCAAACTTAAAGCATTTTTTTTTTCTTTAATCAGTACCTGTAGATGCAGTTTTTAAGTCCTGCTGATGGTTGAAATTACAATTATGACTCTTTCTGCATTCATATCAATTAGAGGTTTCAAAATAAGTGCCCAGAGGGGTTATTAATTTGGCTGCCCAGTGAAAAGACTTTCTCGAGGGACCAAGGTTATATCTTAACATTAAATGGAAAAAGTGAGTCTCATATTTCTGCAGACATAAAAGCCTCTGAAGGAATAGAGTGGTTGATATATTATCACAAATCCAATATAAATAAATCATTTAAGCTCACTGTAAAAGTAAACCTTCATATATTTGTTAGTGTCCTGTGCAATCTTATGAGCATGTATAGGAACATGTAATCTCCGGCTGATCTGGAATGAATTACAAATCAAAGTTTTAACATTCATGTGTAAATGGTAGGGTGGTGAGGTGATGGTGTCATTTGTGTACAGAGAAAATAGAGAGTGTAGATTCATGAATTCTTGGGGACTCATTCCAGTGCTTACTGCAGTGAGTTAACTTTCCCTTGATCTGATACTGGCCCATTTGTCCAAATAATAACACTTGGTTAAAAGGATGTCACCTTCAAACGAACCTGTTATTTTAAGTAAGAAATTTGTCTAAATGGTGTTAAAATTGCATCATTTGTGGTTTTGTAAGCCTATAATGTAAAATCAGAAATATCAGTCTCATAGAGTCACAAAGACACATCACCTGCATTGTCTACATTTAGTATAGTCATTGCCCTAATTTTGCTGCCATTTCCATGGCAGGGCAAGCTGGTTTGCCACTAATGTTTTGGTTTCTCATGAGAGCCTGAAGGCAGCCCAGGGGAGAGTTTGATGCCACTCTGCAAGGGTAGCTGAAGGATAGTGCAGGACTGCTGTCCCCATAGTCATTAGGCTGCATCTACCCCATACATACTCATCATCCATAGCTATCTCAGAGAGGTCTTCCCATTCACAGAGGTCCCTCACTTTCTCTCTGGTGGTTGGGTTGTCTTAGCCCTGTCTCTTTCTTACTGCATGCTAGATGAATTCTGTTCTCTACGGTCTCTCTGTCTCTCTCCACTCCCTCACCCCCTCCTGTGAGACCCTTACTGTATGTCTCACTGATGACTGATTGTCCTGGCCAGGCCGAGTCAGCTTTAATAAAAAGAATAAACTCATATTACATTCATGCCTATGGGACTTTACTGTCCAGGAAGCAAGAATAAAAAAATAGAGGAGAGAGCAGAGAGTAGGTGGAGTGGGAGTGAGGTAAGAGCATAGAGCATGAAGGGTAAGAGTTAAAGGAACTTGATGGTAAATGAGTCAAGACTGCATCAAAAAGGAAAAAAAGAGGAGGAAGGAGAAAGCTTGAGAGAGCTGTGTGGAAAAAAACTGGTGAAGGATGAATAAATGATGGAATAGTACCATAAGCAGTGATAAGAGGATGATTTCTATACTCTGATGCTTTTTGCAAATCTTCAGATGACTCCTTCAAGGTCCTGTGTTAGGTACAGGCTGCCAGTTTGGCAGATGATGAGTGTCTTTCTTCTCCACCCCTGTGTCTCAGACAGTCTTTGTTCGTGTCTTCGCCTTTCCCTTGCTTTCTCTAACTTGGTCTGATCAATCAGAAGTTTAGACTAAACTTCAGTCTGCCTAATGTTTGTTTCACTGCCTTTCCTGCTGCTTCTTAGTCAGCAGGAATTTAATCAAGAACAAACCAAAAAAAAAATAAAAAAAATCAGTTTTCAAATAAAAAAGACCAGACTTTTGGCTGATAGTGCCATTATTTTTCTGTTGAATTTATTTTATTTTAGTTTGGGTTCTTTGGGGAGGGCTCATCAACAGGAAAATTGTGCACCATATAAATCAAGTAGCAAGTGTGACTACCTCTATGAAGCACAGGTTTTGGCAGTTTGCTGGTCTGGAACATTCAGGTGTGTGTTGACACTATGCCACAATCTTCCCAGCAAATTCATCCTCAGGTTAGACTGTGCAGTACTCAGAGAAAACTGCAAAAAACCCAAGAGCTGCATCACAGACTACAGGGCTCAGTTAGCATGTTAAATGTTAAAGCTCATGACAGTACAAGTAGAAAAAAAAGTATGGCTTGTTTGGAAGGGTTGCCAGGAGAAAACCTCTTTTCTATAAAAAGAATATGGCAGCACAGAAAGTTGCATATGAACAAACTACAAGATTTCTAGAACAATCTCCTTTGGACAGACAAAAACAAAGTGGAGATGTTTGGCCATAAAGCACCATATTACATTTGGCAAAAACCAAATGGAGCATATTAGCACAAACATCTCAAGCACAGTGGAGGAGAGATGATTTGGGCGCTTTTTACAGCCACAGGACTTGGACACCTTGTACTCACTGAACTGATCATGAACTCCTCTGTATACTAAAGTATTCTAGAGTTAAATGCGAGGCCATCTGTCCAACAGCTAAAGCTTGGCCCAAATTAGGCCATTTGGTGGAATAATGATCCCAATAACACCAGCAAGTCTACAATAGAATGGCTGAAAAAAGAAGAGAATCAAGGTATTGCAGTATCCTAAAGTCCAGACCTCAATTTAGTACCTTGTGTTTCACAGGACTGCAGAGAGTCCTGTAAAAACTTTCTTTTTCACAGGGCTGTTTGTGCTGGTTTACCTCTTGGCTACGACTATGAGCATCCAGGAATATTCTTTGGTTGCCAGTAAATACATTTTCTCACTCACAGCCCTTCCTAATGGCAATTCCTGACATGGAATTGCATGGAATTGTTTTCAGTACAAACTAAACAAATAATCTATACCATATTCATTAATGATTAGTTAATGAGTTAATAAGCTGGTAGGTACGCTCAAATACAGCCTGGCAAACAGGTTCATATTGTTTAGCTTTATGCTGAGTTATGCTAACTGGCTCCAGCTATGTTGGCATGCTAACATGAGTATGTTATCTATCATCTTATAAAACCCAGAGTAAGAAAGGTGCTGAGGCCAGTTACCAAAATGTAAATTCTTTGAAGCAAGCTCATACTTTGCCTGTGTCTTTTTGTGTCTCCATTGCTCCAGTGTGAAAATGGTGCTACTGTGGACGGCTGGTGATGTCTTCAAGACCACCTACTTTGTGATGAATGAAAGTCCAACTCAGTTCTGGGTGTGTGGTTCAGTCCAGATCCTGATTGATGTTGCCATCCTCCTCCAGGTCCTGTTTTACAGCCAAGACACACGGGACAAGCTGGGCTGAGCACGGCTGTTACAATAAGTAACATCAGAGCCGGGTTGTTTGAGTAAGTTTCGAGGACTCTGATGACGACATGCTCTTTAATAAAAAATGCTGCAATGCTGATGAAGTTGAATGTTTAGTACCAGACTAAGGACAAAGCCAAGGTCAAATAGATTTTATGCTTTTTTTTGTTTGTTTTTTGGTGGTTGGGGGTTGTTCACAGCTGACTCATATTATTCTTCAAAGTATCAAACAGATCCAACCAAGTTACCTCCAAGTGCCATTTACCCACAATTTATCCTTGAACAAACCCATTAGCATCTTTAATAATGCCCTAACCCCAGAATGCATTTGCCTGTATATTTGTACTTATTTTTCTACTATTTTCTTTCCTATGGACCCCTGAGGTGTAGTGGGCATAGGAACTCTAAGGAGAATGCATTACTCATATTGGCAGCTCACTAACGGCAAGTACGTGTTGCTGTAATGGCAACTATAACAACCACTCCTGCACTGGTAGCCCTGCACTGGAATCTGCTGTCTGACTGATGGCTCTCCCACTTCACACTGCTCACTTCACTGGACTGTTCTCATGATACATAGCATGTGTGCTTGTATGTGTGTTTCATGTGTGCGAGGTTGTCATTCTGGTTGATGTGTTACTGTAGCTGAAATAGATTTTTGTCATTGGCCTTCAGCATACACTGAGTAATCTACACAGGCCATCTATCTATATGTTATGTTTCATGTTTTGTGGTTTGATTGACATGCAGTACAGGTCTCCACAAAGTATAAATGGAAATGTGAAAAATGTTGGCCTGCTGTAATGGTTTGCATTATTCTTCAGGCACAAAATATTTTGTGGGCACCAAAAGCACACCAGGTTTCAGGGCAACTAACCTTCTTGACTGCAGTATTACTGGATCTTTGTGGCATTGCTTTTTCTGTTGTGCTATCTGGTGATTATTTGTTGCTTTACTGTTCCATTACCTGCTGTTTTGTTTTTGTTTGTTTGCTTTTTTCCTCATTCAAAAGGAGGAAAGATGGTCCTCATTTTTTACCTTTATCTGTTATTGAAGAAATGGCCTTCACACCCAGTAAATATTAAGTATTTTATGTTACAAAATGGCCCATTTTTCATGTCCTAACCAAGTGAGATTTGATTTGATTTCTTTTTATGGACAATATAGAAATTTCTTTTTAAAAAATTGCACTTTAATTTGTTTTTCTTTGGGCCTTCATATTGGCTTTAGAAGAACAGAGCTTAATGTTCTACCCGCATCATCTCCGAATAATAACTATACAGTATTGAACTGGTACAATCTTTAAAGAATGCAGCATAATTCAAACTTCAGTGTTTTTTATAATCAATTTAAAGAAATAAAAATATTAAACTGTAATTATGGCACATGCAAAAGTTTGGACACCCTGCCATAGTGCAGATGAGTGATGGAGCAGGTGGAGCCAGGTCACTGCTATTATACAAAGTTATGGTTTCACTATCTTTATTTTCTTCTCTTTTTTTAACTTCATCATTAAGTCAAAGCCATTAGGCGATTTTATTTAAGCAGGAACAGGAAATAACAGTTCTTTTAATAACCATTTTCTTTTCTGATTGACTCATTAATACACTCTTCTGCTGTGATTTTAATAGCACACTCAGTCAAACTAAACTAGGCTGGTGCAGGCGGCTGGGTTAGGTGATGCAAAAATTATTGTTTTTCTGGTCACATTGCTCCAGACCCACAGACCAATTATGTGTATTTCCAAATGTGTTCCCTCATTTTAAAACATAATCAGGCGTATGTGCACTAATTTCCTTGTAAAACACTTAGAAAATAGCTTAAAGCTCTCAAGCTGAAAAAATCTCTTACTCTGACCTGGCTTGTGGTAACACAAGTATCTGTGGTAACACTCAGCAACCACGGGCATCTGTAAGATACTAACTGAGGGTCTAAAATTGAAGTTAACTGATGCCTGCAAAACAGGAGGATGCTATAAAAAGATTTCAAAATGCTTCCAGCTCATCATTTCCACAGTCTGAAATGTCATCAAGAAATGTCATTCAAGGGAAACCATAGAAATCATAACCATGACTAACTAACTGACTAACAATGACTTTCAGACAAATCTTAATATTTCATTTTATGAATGAAATGGCCACTTTTTAAAATATTCTAAAAATACATTTTAACAATATTTAAGATACATATTTTCCAGAGTTAGGAAACCAAATTTAAGTCAAGCCTGATGTTGTTTAACACACAAAAGAATGATTCCCAGTCTTTGCATCCTATAAAGCTTCATTTAACACTGGTTTTCAGGCAGGGCCCATATGCCCAGAGCTATATGTAATGGAATTGGGCCAGTGGTTCAGAAATTCACTGTCTGAATAAAGGTAAGAATGGATTCTACTAAAGATCAGAATGAGGATATCTTCTAGTGAAATTCCACATTAATCTCACAGAGCATAAGTTGAAACTTTTGGATCAGCCCCTCAGTCTCTTAACCTGAACAAAATGAACTGATCTGCAAGGAAGAAAAAAATGACCATTCACTTTTGAAGAATGACTTTTAGCTGACGACATCTCTCAGGGGTGTCCGAACTTTTGTATAAAACTGTGCGTCAAATAATAGCTACAAAAAAAAGAAAGAAAATCAATAAAAATGACTCCACATGCTCTCTCAGAAAGTCCGACCAATTTGTCTGACTCCATTCACATAGGAAGGCTCTGTTAGATGGAGGAAATTTATGTAATGCACGCAACCTTTTGTTTATCTCAGTTCCTTCATGCTTGCATGTAAAAGCACTGATGAGCTGTGACTTAGAGGCAGTAGTGGCTGGAAAAAGGAATTTTATAAACTGTGACGACTGTGACCATCTTTTACTTTACCTCTCATTTCATTCTGTTATCGCCCATGTTTTCCACAAGCTTCGTGTTTTCAGTTGAATCCTGTCTCTGTCTAATAGGTTTTGGGGAAACCTCACAGTCATAACAGAAACAGTTCAACTTTGCATGCTCTGCAGCTTATCAATATGCAAAGTAGTTCACATGTATTTTAGTCAGAGACTCTGTCTATAATTGAAACAGCAATTAAACCATATAGCCTTAAGGTGAGTTGTGGTTCTATCACCTGTTCCCTGATAGTTTCCTCCTACAAAACCACTGAAGGGTAAAATAAATCAGTCCCAGCAGCTGATCAGTAGTCATAACAGGTTTCTTTTTACTTTTCCACTTGCATGATTTAATTGTGTAATAAAGTTTCAAGCTGATTGAACCTTTCAGCCTTTTACCTCACCAGTTTCGATCAGTTGATCTATACCTGTTTATCTCAGTGAGCATCATATTTAAATTACCCGCTGTTGGAGTTAGGTTAATTTTCATTGCAGAGGCTGCCTGCAGCTGTCAGTATGTCATTACCATTAGCTTAATAATAATTTTGAGAAAATGATTACTAACAAAAATCTGCATTTAGACTCCTGCAGACTTAGCATTATTAACAGACTTTCTGAGTCCACATGGATTCTTCAAATCCACATATCTTGGATCTATTTGCTGCATGTGGCTTATCCCCTCTATCCTGCATACCACAGTTGTATTTCTGTTGCAGTTGTTCTGTATTATGTATGCTGTTATCACCAGATGTGTATCTTTATATTGTGTTTCCTCCACAGAGGCTCAGAATAGCACCCGCATTGACTTTAGTTTAGCATTTGGGTGCCCTGTAGCCTTTTCCTCTCAAGGACGGTGGGGCAGATGAACACACATATGGCTTGGTTCACATTGTGGTAAATCTGCTTGTTGTCTTTCCACTGCAATGCTCATAAGGAAAAAAAAGCCATTTGGAATGTCATTCTACATGCATGGGCAAGATATGCTGTGTAATTCTTTTGTATTTTATATATCATTTTAGTTGCAGCAATAGCAAGCTTTAAGATCCTTTTGGTTAAACCAAAAGCACAAACAAAAGTAAGAGTGGCTTTTAAAGTGTACCAAAACAATTACAAACTGTTCTTTAAAATATTATGTAACTCTGATGGTTATGTAAAATGTAAAGGTCTGTGATATTCTATACAAGTGACATCAGAGATGCAAAAATACTGCAAAAATGTTACTAAGTCATTTTACTGTCTGATGGCAGCTGTATGTATGTGAAATATTTGTCATTTTGTCAAATATAAACTATTTATACTCCAACATGTAGAACTGTGTGGATTTTGGCGCTGTGAACTGAGTGAATGTCTTAGAGCATGTGAAGAAAAAAGAAGTTTGAAAGACAAAATAGAAGCCTACTGGTCCGAGTTTAGTAGTTAGAGGAAAATTTAGAAATGGCTTCTACCTTAAATATAACATTTCAGACAGCTTAACTAGGAACATCAGACATGAATCATGTGTTTTTATATTCCATACAGTATATAAATTCTTTCTAGAGAGCAGTTCCCAGTAGAGCTATCCTGCAGGGCTGTGAGATGAAGTGCTGTGCCATGGGAAAACCTTGAATTCCTTTATTTAAAAGGATTGAGCACCAAATAAATAATGAAAAAGTCTGAGGTAGAGTTCAGACTGTTCTGTTGCTGAATGCATGATATTGGAGATTGGTGGGTTAATTAAGACTTGTATCCCTCCAAGGCTTTAATCCTTCTACTTAATTCAACATCACACACACAGATGGTTACAACATCACTTGGTTTAAGATAACTGACAGCAATACAGAGGAGCACTGCAGTGTGGATAGTAAAATATTAAACAGAATCTAGTGGATATTAGGAAGCTCTCTATAGTTTGAGTGTTGGACAAGGACAGCATGTGTGCTGCACCTGTTGGCACCTTTATTTTGACCTGGCTTGTACATTCGTTAATAATAAATAGACTGGAATGCTGGCTTGAACTTGAACACTGTACATTGGATCCTGATGCCTGTAAAGTGTGTTTCACTAGTCTCACATAATGTGATAGCAGTCATGGCTTTGTCTGTGGGTTTAAGATGTTTCATCATAAATCTTACTCATAATGGACCTATCTGACTACCTGCCATCATCTACCTCTTTCCATCCACCCATCCATCAGCTGATAATTCCAACATGTCTGTCTTTGCAGTGGCTTGTTTTAATGATAGATGGGGTGGGCTGAAATAGTTCACCTGTGCACCATGTCTGTGATATCTGTGCTTCTCTGCCCTGTTCTGCTCCGTTTATTAATGATGGTGTGTCTTCATGCAGCAAAAGGAAGTGCACTTTTCATCCCCATCGAGTGTTCTGGAATTCACCTACTAAGCATAGTAGTTAATGATAGCCTAGGTGAAGGATACTGTTACACTGCCTTCCTTAAAACACTGATTCTTGTTTTTATGTGATGTAGCTATATCCATCCATCCATCCGTCCATCATGGGGCCAGAAGCACGGCACACCCTGAACAGGTTGCCAGACTATCACAGGGCTAACACAGAGAGACAAACAACCATTCACACCCATGGCCAATTTAGAATAACCAATTCACCTAACATACATGTCTTTGGACTGTGAGAGACCCCAGAGGGAATACATGCAGGAACATGCGAACTCTGCACAGAAATGCCCCAGCCAGTCACTGGATTTGAATCCGGGACCTTCCAGGACAGTGCTTTAGTTACTATGGAAATGGTCCTGTAGCTGTCTCTTATGCCCATATTCATTGAACAGTGTAATGAATAGTACTACCTCTATAGTACTCCTTCCAAAATTAAAAAAAAAAAAAATGACAGTTTAAATCTCTGTTTCTTGTCACATTTTGATGTATAATGTAACCTATTGATTTGGCTCAAAATAACTTACAGGTTCGACTGTTCATCACAACACTTAAATGCTTCCTCGACTGTTGCCAACGGGTTGATGTAATACATGATTTGCTTCCAAACTATCACGAAGGGCTGCAGTGACTGTCTCCTTTCCAAAGTTATCCCTTATTTGGATAACGTTGTGCACTTTAATCAACAGCAGCCAGATGTGTTTGTTTTGAAAAGCCTGTCTTACATCAGTTCAGCATAATCCCTAAAAGGGCATGTTGGAAAATGGACAACATCCATTTCTTATTGCATGAAGGTTTCCACTCTTGGCTACAGAGGATTTGTAGGAACATCACTTCATCTTTTCCTTTTTTCCCACTGCAAAAAGTAGGCCAGAAAAATCATTGATGAAAGCTTTAAGCAGAGCAGGGGAAAGAATGGGATAAAACTCATCTCTAAAAATTCAAGTTCAAAGCAGGCAGATTGTCTTATAATAAAAGGCACAGGTATGTGAACATTGGAGCTTTGAGAGCTCTTCCACTGGAGAATGAGAGAAAAATTGGCTCCTTATCTCATCATCAAGACTAATAAAAGCATTTTACTGCTCATTTCATGTACAAACCATTTCTGCAAATGACTCTAGACACCTTTTTTGGTAGAAACATGGATGATTGTCATCAAAGACTCTTCTCTTGGTGCACAGACAGAAAAATACCACTGTAGTTTGGGAATTTGATAAGCAGATGGTCATCCAGTCTGGGATGTTCTATAGCCTGGAGATTGAGCAATAAATGGAAGAAGAAACAGCAGTAAAATGGAAACAAGCCACAGAACAATTCACTACAGAGAAACTGCTGCCCTGTCATCAGCTACAAAGCTGATAGCAGGGTTAACACTGAACACACAAGAGTAAAGTACAGAATTTATAAGGCACCAGAGGAAAAGACAAAGTACAAGTCAAACTGTATGCTTTTGGGAAATGTAGCATAGCCAGATGGCTCAGGTTTAGAGCAGCCTCATGTTCCTGCAGTCCAGGACAGTCAACCCCCTAGGCATGTAATGACAGGCCGGGCACAGCAGGACAGGATCAAACTCTCAAGATGGATGAGGTTGTTCCTAGGTCACAGACTGCGGAGAACAGTGGAAGTGCTGGGAGAAAGAGAAGGACAAAGTACCCAAAAGAGACAAAGTGTAAAGAACACTCAGGTATCTTTAAAAATTCAGGTGTTAAGAGAATTTAATGGAAAAAAAATGGCGCTGACCTCCGTATACCCTTCTTTTTAAAAGAATGTACCAAATATATCCTCTGATACGGCTACTTCAGGTTTCAATTTATACTACATAACAAAGGGGATATCACAATATTAATATTACATTTATGTTTGTCAGTGTAGACCTGCATCCTTCATGTATCAGCAGCAGAGAATAAATACTAAATAATAAAAATAATAAAACAAATCAAAGAAATTAGGAGTGCCTTAAAACTTTTGCACATTGCTAATATATGTATATATATAATTTCATTATATAGTATTAGCTCATGTTTAGGTTACCAAAAACTTCCTTTGCTTTTTTCAGATGGGTTGAAACAGCAGGCAGTGGTGCATTGCAGTGGCACTGACATGGAGGCAGAAATGTGAAATTTGCAGCTTAAGTAGAACACTGAACTGGAAGGGTGTGCCTGGTGTATGATGAGAGAAACCTGAGGCATGCTGTATGTGTATGACGCAGTGCAGAACAAGTGAGCTAGCTCACTAGCTTTGCTCCATTAATGTAAGATTTACTAAAGAGAAACTGAACTTTTTTCTTATTACTTCAATTTGAAAAGAAAGAAAACAAGTGTATATTTAATGAGCTAATACCTCATTTGCAAATTTAAATATTTTACAAAACTCTAATATGAAAAATAACTGTCTTAATGTAATGTGAGCAATCAACTGGATAAGTTTCATTGGAATATTACTGTCCCATCCATCCATCCATCCATCCATCCATCCATCCATCCACTGCCCCTTCACACTTGCCTGCAAACTGCTTCATTGAGATCTTGAGACCACCACCTGAAGAAGTCAACAGGACCATATCATCTGCAAAAAGCACAAAACTCAAAAAGCAGATGATGTGCCTTGAAATTCTTTACATAAAAATTATAAACAGAATCAGTGACAAAGAGCAGACCTGGCAGAGGCCAACACCCACCGGAAATGAGTTTGACTTATTACCAGAAATGTGGACCAGGCTCTCACTGCCGTTGTACAGGGACTGAATGGCTCACAACAATGGGACAGACACCTCCCCCGCAGAGCTAGTTCAGCATTCCATGACCAGGTTGAAAACCACATTGTTCCTCTTGAATCTGAGGTTCGACTAACGGACAAACTCTACTTTCCAGCACCCTTGTATAGATTTCCTGGGGACGCTGAGGAGTGTGATTCCCCAATAGTTGGAGCACACCCTCCAATCCCCCTTCAATCTGCCAGTCTTAGAGACACCATCCCAGATTTCCACGTGATGTTGCAGAGGTGTGTCTACCAAGTCCTGAAGTGACTCCTTCAGTTTGATGGCTCCCTTCACCTCTGGTGTCCACCATCTGGTTCGGGGATTACTACCTCAACAGACATCAACCATTTTACAGCCGTAGCTCTGTGCAGCAACCTCAGCAATGGAGTTAAGGAACATAGTCCATTCTGACTCAATGTCCTCAGCCTCCCTTGGAATGTTGTTGAAGTTATGCCTGAGGTGGAAGTTGAAGATCTCACTGACTGGGGCCTCTGACAGGTGTTAACGGTCTATCTGTTTGTCCAGCATCCTCCTCCACCACCTGATCCAATTCATACCAGGTGGTGATCAGTTGACAGCTCAGCTCCTCTCTTCATTGGATATTCTTTGAAATATCTATTATTCTACATTTCATTTATCCAATTTTTACACTGGATGCCATTTCTGACACACCTCCCAATGGATGTCAGGGAAATGTATAAATATATATACATTATACATAAATATATATACACTTTGGAGCCATTTTATTGTTTACATATGCTACTCTGTTTAATCTTAGCAGTGCTTGGTCAGCATAGGATAGGTAAACCATGAAAGCCTAAAGTGGGCAGATGGTGTAGAGAGCAAGTGCAGCTCAGCATGACATGAACAGGAAGGAATGACCCTAAAGACTGAAGATCAAACTCCTCTGATGGATCTCATGGTGTCATCTGGAACATTACACCAGCCAGGAGATCAAAACCAAACAGATCAGAGAGCAGGTCACACAGTAGATCTTAAAAATACTCTGAATGATGCCTTATGCACTGACCTCTATACGAGATGGGATGCTGCTGCCTGTTTTGTAATAAAAAGGCTTATTTTTATCTAAGTCTCCTTTGGGATAAACATTGCCCTTGCTTCACCAACTGTTCCCCTGTGGAGTTCATGTTTTTCTTTGCTTTCACTGACATTTCTCCATCTGAAGATCGAGTCCACAGATGGCCAAATAGCTCTTTTTGCATCATCTCCTTCTCACTCAGATTTATTTTGGAATCATGAGCCCAGTGAAGGGGACAGGTTCTTGTGTTTCTGACGTTCTAGACACTTTTTTTTCTTCTTCATATGGTGTTTGGAGTGTGTGTGCCTGCAGGCTACGCATCATGTGTGTGCACTCATGTGGGTGTATGCTGTCTATCATGATGGAGAATGCAGTATAGCAAGTGTCATGTTAGGTAGAATGAGGACATTAGTTGTTACAGTGGAGCCAGTCTGCCAGTAAACAGATAAGCCACAGCTGGCTTCAGAAAGGGGAAGACAACAGAAGAAATTTAAGTGTTTGGCAAACACAAAATTTATCAGTTTGGTTCAATGCATAAGAGCAATGTCAAGTGGAAGACAAAAGTGTTTGACATTGGCTTTAAAATGTGTGACTTGAAATGTTTGTTTTGGTTTTATTTCACACATCCCAAAAGACATGAATTCAGGCAACCAAACAGCTTTACACAGAATTAAAAAAACAAACTTAGAACTCACAGTCAAAAGTAAAGAAAAAAATGTTCATGTGACACTGATGAAAATATATAGTACTGACTTTTATTGAAGGTCTATATAAAATGTGAGTTAATGTGGTACAGTCTTTTGAAAATAAATGTAACTTTTAGTCAGCTGCAGTCAGGAATGCATGTTGTATTTCATATTATATTTCAGAAAGCCATTGTAACTGCCTCCCTGCCTCTACTACCAGCACCAGCACCCCAAACCACTCTTCCTTTGGAGCTACATTAAATGACTCCATAAGTTAGTTTAATAGAGAGGAGTGCAAGCCCACAGTGAAATATCCACCTTGTCAGTGTGCCACAGCTGGCCCTCAATTTGGGACTGAATAGGTAGCATTTTGTGTTGTTTGCCCATATGTTCTCTGGCTCAGAGAAGTGTGTGCGTGTGTGTGCGTGCTTGTGATTGTATGGGTGTATTTGCAGTCCACAGTCTCTTTTGCCTCATGATTGCTTCGGCAGCACTCCACTGCTTTCTTTCCTCTATTTGCTATTGGTATGGAAGGTCACGCATGCAGCACACTCATAACCATATCTACTCATCCACCCACCCCCCCACACATACACATATACATAGATACACACATGCCAGCTGTTTTCTCCTCACTAAGACAAACTGCCACAGAAAAAGCAGCAGATGGGGGAGATTTCCTGAAACCTTCAACTGCGTTTTTTTTTTTTAACGTAAATTCCTAAGTCCTCACAGACTCGTTGGCCGGTTAGGGTCAGATGAAGACAGCAGGGCTTTTTCCACAACCCTTTTCACATTCACACTCAATTCCTCCATTCCCAAAGCAATTAGCTCAGGATTAGATTGAGGTCAATACCCTCACCTTCATTGCATTCCCTTTTTGTGAAACATTTTAATCAATTGCAGCCCCCCTACATCAGGTTTCTTTTTCACCTTCCTCCCTCTGTTTTTATGCTTCAATTGAGATTCAAATTAAACCTCATCTAATCTGGCAGTTAAGCAGAACATTATTTTCTGCTCTCAGGTGAGGTCATTACATTGCCTTTTTTATGCTTAAAGAAATTTATGAAACAAAGGCGCTGCGTGTACTGTACCACCAACATCATTACCAGCCCCCAAACTCTCTTTTGAACAGGTGATTTAAGCCAGAATGATGATGATGATGATGCAGACTATGCAAGACATGACAGTGATGAAGATGATGATGATGATGATATGGGTCACAACCCTCATGGCCATCAGCAACAAACCTATTTCCTCCCACCACTGCTTGAGAAAAAGGCAGAGTGGCTGTCTGCAATATTTTACAGTCGGTAGGTTTTACACACCATTACTGACTATCACTGATGAACTCATTTGCATGTTATGATACTGCATTAGCTTGATGATCTCAGGCTTTCTAGCACATTGCAGAGCATGTGGCTGATGGGGATTTATCCAAAGGTTATCTGTGTGATGTGCATACCAAGATAACATCAACTTCTGCAGAGCCTCTTGACATTAAGTCACTGATAATCATTAGTTGCATGCTGGAAGTCAGTGCAGATACACAAGTTCATTAAACTAATCTTTTCAAAAAAAAAAAAAAAAACATTATACAGTCCTCTCTGGATAATGAAGAGAGATGCTTAATGTCACAACTGGAAAATGTTACAGCAAAACTAAAAGCGCTGAACACAAAACATCAAATTTTCAGAAAATAAATTATGATAATTATGTGATGCCAATTTGCATTGTTATAAATGTTTTAATTCTGGGGATGATTGACAAATATAGTCTATAGACCCATCAATAATGAAATATATGGAATCACATAAACTAACCATGTAAAAGAAGCCATGCCTAACCTAGCATTAGCTACATGCTAATGCTGATTAATGCTACTTTAATACCTGAGTACTGCATCTTAATGCTAGAAAAAATATGTAAAATAATAATAAGTAAACAGCATAAATCGTCAAGTTTATTATCCAAATGTCTATATTTCCGTATCAGTATGTTACCACAATAATTGTCAAAGATTGACCCTGTGGTTCAGTTATAGCACAGCACTGCGAGGTAGAGACTTCCTATTAGGATATGATGGCATTAGAGAGTCTCCAGACTAAACTTTCCTTCAGTAACCGGTTGAAGCAGGTTATGATAAATGTGTCCTGCTGCTCCTCACTGCCTGTAATGCCATGGCATTGTTTTGACAGAGTAAAGTGAGGTAAAATAAAGAAGCTGTATAGGCATTCCTACACAGTTGTCTTCTGCTCTCTAAGCCAGCTGTGTGCTGCCAGTTCCTTTCAGTTTAAAAAGTGACATAACCTTCGATCTGTATTATATCATACAACTGTATTGCAACTTAATTTTGCAATAATGTTTATTAAAGCTGGGGGTTCTGTCATGTTTTTGGCATCACTGGTTAAAAGATGTGTATCTTTCAGCATATTGTAACTTAAGTGGTCTGAAAGTGGCCTCATCTGTGCTCTGCATTCAGGCTTCAGAAAATCTGGCCAGTGATGGGAGACTTTGTCCAATCAAAAGATGAGGTGAGTGGTGGGAAGAGTGAAAAAGTCCATGTAAGAAGAAAGATGCACAGGGTAAACTGGGGTTTGAATCCCATGTAAAGCCAGTTTTTAAATGCAATTCATCTATTTTCTTCCACTTATCCAGGGCCAGGTTGCAGGGACAGTAGCCTAAGCAGAGAAGCCCAGACCTCCCTCTCCTCAGCCATCTCTACCAGCTCACTGTTTTTTATTGATTTAATGTCAAAAAAATAAAAATATATTTCTGTTCAGGTGTGAATGCCAAGTCACTGTCATGGGCTACTTGGACATTTAAATGAAAGAAGTCAACTGACGAAACTCCATCTGTGCTTGTTGTGCTTTAACAGTGTTTGCACTGAAAGAGGTCTGTACTTAATTTCTGAAAACGTTGGAGGCTGCAAGTGGCCTTAGAGAAATCTAGGAAATCAGACTTCTAAAAGTAGCAAACAGGAGATTATTGCAACATTTTAATGGCTTAAATATTATAGAATTACTATACTCACTGTTGATGCATTGTCATTCATAAACGCATCACCTTTGCTTCTTAGTAACTTTGCAATGTTTTCTTATGTAGCATAAAATGAATAATTTTGAAAAACTGTCAATTTACATCAAGCCATCAGGCAGGCAGTAAGGTGGGTAATATGGCCATGGAAGCTGGGGTGTATATTAAAGGGAGACAAACTACAAGTGTAGTACTAGCTGTCAAATTTGCTAAATGTAATGTTCTGTGAGGCAAACCAACACAGAAAAGGGTTGAGAGCTTGTAGTTTATTATTCCTTACCAAGCCATTAAGCTTTGGATTAAGGCCATTTTAAGGATAAGTCTGAGAGAATTTGTTATCTTAAATAGAAAAGAGCCCACTTAAAAAATAGAATAAACTGCAAAACTGTTCTGAAAGTGGTTGGCATGGATATGTAATGTTTCACAGTGTAGTGAGTTTACAGCGCGTCACCTTCTGCAGGGGGAAAGCAAAAAAATCTACACAAATTTCGGCAGTCCTCCGGAGATCCGAGGGCAAAGGTGTGCTCCCCTGCTTCACCCTGGGGGAGATAACTGACAGCTGGAGGATGAGAGGACAGGGCAGAAGATGAGAAGAAGGAGGAGGGAGAGTAAAGGGTATCATGGAGCAGTAAGGGTGAATGTGACTGTGCAGAAAACGGACTGGAAAAAGGAGCAACAAGACAGGGATAGAGAAACGAAAAAGAAAAGAAAGATGTAAATCAAAAAGAGTTAAAAGGAGGTGTGGATATTTAGTATGCATGGTTCAGCTCCACGCAGATTTCTGCCTCTTCAATATTCCTCAGTGTGAACTGAAATGTAAAAGAAGGTGATGAAAATCTGTTGGCCTCTCCATCGGAGTCAACGTTTATTCTGACAGTATGAGAATAGAATGACAAAATGCCTTTTTTTTATTCCCGACCACACCTTTCTTTCAAACAGTAGCCTCCAAAGAAGTATGCACAGCTTGTCGTATTTTATGTTTACAAGGTCGTGCTGTCAGGACATTGATTTTGCATCAGCATGTGCCACAGTCTGTAATGATTTAGAGTAATGTAAATCTAATGCATGCAGGTATAAAATTATTTCTGCAGTATTTCTATGCATTTCTACTGAGTATAGTGCATGTATCTCCAGAGCTCTCCGGAAGTGGTTTACTAAACTCCACAGGTAGTCCAGAACTGGAACTGATGGCGCTTGGAAAAAGAGTTAAAAGGACGGGGGGGAAAGAAGGAAGATGAGAAACGTAGAGGAATCAGAGGAGTCTGCTCTAATCATTATTTTTACATTTCCAGTGGATTAAATGAAACTGTGAAATGTAAAGGAGACCAAAAATACACCTAAATGAGGGTTAATACTAGACTTAAACTCACCAGATGGACAGAGACAAGACTACCTGAGCCCTCTGCCTGAACAAAAAACAGACCTACTTCACTGTTATTTGAGAAGCGCTGTATAAAATGTATTATTTCACAAAACCCATATTTACTTTCCCATTGCATTTTTTATTATCCATGTGATAAGACAAAGAATGAGAAGGTAAGTTGGTAATGCTTCTATTTGTATCATGAATATGAGAGCTGGAAGTGAGACAACCAATCTGAAGGAGAAACCTGAAAAAAGAGGAGTAGAGAGGAAACCATGGGTCAAGGTATACAAAATAGGAAAGGAAGAAAAAAGAGCAACTAGGAGAAAAGATAAGAAAAAATGTAAATACTCAGAGAAATACATAAAAGACACAAGGACAAATTTGTTAAATTACAATTTCTATAGTACATGATGAACAAACAGTAAAATACAGCCAAGGTGAAATCTAATGTTTACTGAATGTTTCACATTTTAAAGTCAATTTCATAATTTCACAACATTTTAAAGATACCAGCATGAAACTTTCCTAGGATTATTTTTTTTTATATAAGAAGTTATAATTAATGTTCAAAACAGTGGATAAGTCTAGGTTTTCAATTCTTGTTTGTTTTTGGTGACATAATAAAGTCAAAGGATTTTACAGAGAGGATTTTGAATATCTCTTAATACTCCTTGAATCAGAAAGTGCTGTCATCAGGCAGAACAAACAAGTCTATTTTGCCATGTTAGTAGGAATAACATTTTCTGTGCATCAGGCTTTGACAGAAATCCCTCTGTAATAAGGATTGCAGATTTACACAAGTTGAGAAGGTCTCTTGGATCCATTTCTAAACAAGTACAGATTCCCAGATCATCAGTTCAAACAACTTTATGTAAATAAAAGCTATTCAGATGTGTCACCACTTTGCCAAGGTCTGAAAGGAGAAGACCCAAACTGTCACCCTCAGATGAGTGGAACGTGGTTAGGATGTTCAGGAATAATCCAGGAACCACCGAGACTCAAGCCTGCCGTGAACTCAAAACTGCTGGAACACCAGCATCACTGTCCGCAGTGAAGCAAGTTTTACATCTCCACAGATTGAGAGGGTACAGAGTAAGGAAGAAGCCCCTGCATCTGCTATCTGTTCTCCTGGCTCTGGGCAGGGTGGGGGTGGGGATGGCGCTGGATGTTGGGGGCGATGTGACTGGAAGATGGGTAGGGGCTGATGGGTCCTGCCAGCTTGGCTTTGTGGCTCTCCATTTCCCCTTCTCATTCACTTGATTCTGGTGCAGACCTTCCTGCATGTTTCTGGCTCAGCACTCAGGTGTCCGCTGCTCTTTGGCCTTTGCTGTTGGTTGCAGCCACTTGGGGTTTCCATGCTCATGCTCATCGCTGCTCTGTGTTATGATGTTTGGTCTCTGGTGATTCTGGGGACTTTGATGAGAGTGTCCTCACAACATAAATCACCACGCTGCCTGGTTTTGTTCCCGCCTGTTTCTCTGTTCTTGTTGAAGTGCTTGTTGCTGGATTTCACTGAGATGCATTTCGCTGCATTTGAAGGGATTTGGATGTTGGGGAAGATCGCATGCATGTCTTCACAAATGTGCACGCACACGCGCGCACACACACACACACACACACACACACACACACACACACACACACACACACACACACACACACACACACACACACACACACACGTCTAATGATGCATCAGAAGAATATCAGGTGACAGATGTCTCAACCTGTAGCTGGTATTACATATGACATCTCAGCTGTCATATGTAATACTGTACCATCTCACCTGTTTCATCTACAGGAGCAGGACACCTGGCCCCACTTTCCTGAGTTTTCCTATTTTGGAAAATCAAAATTCAAATGATAAAAAAGATAAAAATAATAAACATGTTTGGAGCTGTAGCTTCCAACCTTGACTCACTCAATATGATCAAAGTCAAAAGCTGTTAGCAAGGTCTTATTCCCCACTGACCAAACTATTACCTCGATTTACAAAGTCAGAACAACAAAGTCTGCTTTTTTTATGAGTTAACTATACTTTATGTCCATGTGCACCCTTGAATATAGGGTGTGCTTTCTGTGGTATAAAGGAAGTTTACACTAAACAAGGTTGTGATGAACACAGCTAAGCAAATCTTCAGAGTTAGAGAAACAAAAAATTCATGGAAATGTGCACTGCAAATAAGCTGCTTATTGCAGACCACACAGTGTAATTTTGCACATGCTGCACACATACCTCTACTTGTACTATATTATTCATACATGGACACACAAAGGCACATTTGTTCACCAAGTACAAAGCCTACACACTCACATGTTCACACACACACACACAAACACACACAGGGGAATGCCTCCTGTGTCTCTGCTGCTGGTAAACAACTCCTCAACCTTTTTTCCAGTCTCAAATCCTCTGTGTGATGTACCTGCCCACATGGACGGCTTGCATGGCAGCATCATGAGGGCAGACACACACAATTGCGCACTTACTGTCTTTCTTTTCTCTCACTCACCACTGATCTCAGATACATGGCACAGAGAAAGAAAAAGAGGGTGAGTGAATCGGACAGAGTAGACTTCTCCTCCCACACACCTAGCTTTCTATAACAGGCGCCTCTCCTCTTCTCTGCTGTATCATTGCACGCCTTTGTGGACCTCTTGTTCCCAGTGTGAATCATTAACTGGCTCTACAAGCCCAGACAGGAGAGTGAGAGGAGAAGAGAGCATTTCTAAAACACTCAGCTTACAAGAAGAGAACTTCTCCTTTGTTTTTGTTTTTTTGCAGCACTTTTCTCTCTCACAGTCCAACAAGTCATGCAAACACAAGGAAATCTGCAGGGTGTATCAGTGAAGTGGGGTCACTGTCTCCTCATGATATACATTTACATTTACATGCCCTTTTCTTGTACTGCTTCCTCTGCCAAAAGAGAAATCTAATGCCGGGCAATAGAAAAGACAGAAATCAATGAGTTACAACAGGTGTGTGTGTGTGTGTGTGTGTGTGTGTGTGTGTGTGTGTGTGTGTGTGTGTGTGTGTGTGTGTGTGTGTGTGTGTGTGTGTGTGTGTGTGTAGCATTAGGGATTATCCTTTTACTGCTACGCTTCTTTAAAGCATCAGGCTCTGATTTCATTAAGCTTCTCCAGCCAGAGAGTCTGAGTATGCTGAGGAAGAGGCTGAATGAGTTTGTGATCTTCTTTGCTGTTCTCTATGATGCTGCTTTGGCTCAGACTTTACTTTGCATGATAGTGTAAGCCTAACTTATTAATGACAGTTTGAATCCAAGGAATGATAGCAAGAGGTATCCACAAAGCCATTAGCAGACACACTGGTTCGGTTATTGTTCTCATCATACATGTACATATTGCTAAATATATATGGTAGTTTGAATAAATCCCTGAAATGGAATCATGGAGCCCCTGTTCTTTGCACCGTATCATTTCAGGCATGTGATATGTGACTTTTCTCCGGTCCACTAATGGCCTCTAATAATCGAGTCATGGATATACTGTAGATAACTTCTCTGTGCTTTTAAGCAATCACGCTGGTGATACTGTATGTGCAAGTTTTGCAGTATTAGCTTGTGTGATTTCTGTTGTCATGGTATAACAACAAAAATATAATGTACTACTCTGAAGAAAAAATAGTACATAAAAAATCATCTCATAAGTAGGTTATTTAGAGGAAACAGGACATTTAGGGGCTATTAATATACTATTAATAGATTTATTTTTTTTTTACTCTGCACCATTAAAGAATTCAATCATCTCTACTGCACTGGGTACAAAACTAAAACTACTCTTTCTGAATTTATACAGAAGTGTTTGCAGCTGATTTGAACTAACCGCTATGCAGTTATGTCTGAGACAAAGTTATCGTCAATATTAAATTATATTGAGAAAAACTGTTTTTTTACAAAAGCTGGTAAAGTAGAGTAAATACCATGCCTTCACTGATGATTTCCATCAAATTTCTAAAATTGAGGATCGAAAGTTAGCATGACTCATAAAGCAACAATATCCACAGGAAACAAGCCAAGGTCAAAGCTTGTTGCCAAGGGTGGTACACTTCAGTTATTAAGTTTAGGGGACACAGCCCTGAATATGTTGATAAGTATGTAGGACACCAAATCGTTTGCTTTGGTTCATATTTGTGGTGTAGTTCTACTGTTGTTCCTACGGATACTGGTTATTTCTGCCTCATTTTAGACGCTTATTAAATGTAGACAGCTTATCATGATGAGTGACAAATGTTGGGGCAGAAGCTTGACCATCTGAGTGGGAGGAGGGCAGGATTATATATATTTCCCTCTTCAAAGTGAAAAGTTGTGAATCACACGCTGAAAGGAACTCCACTGGCATTTGAACATGGCTTTCAGCCAGCTTGTTTATTTCTTTGTATAATATACTCAGAAATACATGCAGAGGAAAATTTAAAAAAGGGAACGTCCACTGATTAAAATGGAGCAACACATTATTTTGCATTTGCATCTTTTGATTGGCTGTATGAACCATATTTCAGAGGGCTGTAAACTGCAAAAACACAAAGTACAAGAAGGCAGATGTAAACCAGAATGTTACAAATGAGCCAATTACTTCATTTTCTAGAATACTGAAGATAATGTTTACTTTGGAAAATGAACTCATTTGTTTTGTGAATAAGAATGAAGGGATTAGAAATTATGGAAATTTGTTTAAAAAACATCAGGACATTGTTAAAAGTTATTAAAATTCTTTTTCTTTCTTTCTTTCTTTCTTTCTTTCTTTCTTTCTTACAAGTCATCGTGTTAACAGCAGGTAGGTTAAGTAGGTTCTAGTTTCATCTGTTTTGCCTGTGGCACCGAGTTCCCTTGTTTGGAGTCTTGTAACTGGCTGTTTATCTGCCTGCCTAGAACAGCTCTGCCCCTTCATATGTTGATGCACTGCACAGTGTAACTGTACCATTCAACAGTGAACAATAATCATAGGTTAATTATAATTTAATTCACCCTCATCTTGATGTGTGCACACTGTAATTTAAGTAAATGGGAACAAAAACAGAGAATGAAAGGTGGTCAAAATGTAAAGGAAACCTGGAAAGACTGATTAAAGGATTGTGCGCTCACTACTGTAATTTTTCTGTTGGCCTTTCTTTTGTCTGCCTGAGGAATTCGAGTGGATTGTTTTATCACTCGAGCTCCCTTTCTCACACACCCTATACACACCATTTTTCCTCATACAGCTCTTGCAAGCTTTGAACATTGTTTCCTCGATGACTTCCAGTGCCAGAGTTTGAAAGAGCACACTTCAAACAGGTAAAATTACATGCATTGTCCCCTCACTCAAAAGCTCCTGTCACACATTTAAACAGACATACACATGGATACATTAGTCCATTCTTATTCCCAGGGTGTCAAATGCTGACAACTTATCAAACATACACCAGATGTGCATCAGTTATGGCAATAATAAAATGAGTCTCACCCCCCATATATGAAGCTGGAGTCAGCAGCCAGTTAGCTTAACTTAACACAAAGACTGAACGCTTCACTAAGACATAGTGTGATCATACAAATAATAATAACAAAAACAACACAGATGCTACAGGCAACACTGGGATCAATTGTTTCCACTCTCCAGTTTCCTGTAAAGGCTTTTTGTTTGCTCCATTAATCTGAATCAATTTTAAAACAGACCTATATGTAAGGTATGATACATTACTGATATTCATGAGGGACATCATAACAAACATTTCACTCAAACAGAAACTCACTCAGCTGAATGACTATTTGAATTATATAGATTGTTGTCCAAATTGCTGTTGAAGCTGCAGGTGATTTTAGAGTTTGGGTGAAAGTGCCAACAGCGTTACAAATAGAGCTGAGAAATTATTGAAAGAAAGATACCTTCAGTTTTTCCCACCTTTCTTCTACCTACTTTTGACTTTTGTTACTATTCTGCTTGCCGCTGACGTGTCTGCCTCTGCTCTTTCCACTCTTCTCTTCTTAGTGTTGTGTGGAGGGAATTAATTAGTGCTGCAGTTTGAGCTCAGGGCTAGAGCAAAGATACAGAGAGGGATTTCATGTGAATGTATCGATGTGGAAATGTGTGTGCATGTTTTTGTTTTTTAACTGGTGAATGCACACAAACATGCACCACCAGTTAGTCATTTCTCAAGGCCTCAGAAAAATGATCAGAGTGAGTCTTCTCACTCTTCTCCTTTCTTAACTTGAATGACTTACAAGTAATTGTTCAGCATTTCGGGGAAGGTGTATTTTGTTTAGAGTTAAATGAGAGAACAGGAAATCTCACAGCTACGGCAGATTTACAAAGTGTGCTCAGAAATGACCTGAATCAAATGTGGTTGCCTGCATTAACATCATCTTCTTGTGCACCTCTGGATCACTTTCTGCAGCTCACTCTCTGGAACTCAACTTGCATGTGAACATCTGCAGTTTCACCATGGACCTCACAGAGATGAAAAATCAAATTTCAACTCTTTTCTGATTACAATCAACTCTGATGAGATTTGTTGGATTTGTGATTATGATCCAGAGACCAGTCTTGTATTCCCCAAGGCTCAAGATAGTGTATAAGTTATGGAGTGTGACCAAGAGCATGCTTCTTGTTTTCTTCAACATGCACGTGTTTTGTATTGTAAATTTCTCCCCTTTGGTCAGACTGTTAATGCCTAGTTCAAAAGGGCACAGACTTAATCAGGTATTTTCTCGCATTTTGATAAGCATGGTCTCTGACCTTTTTGATGGCAGGTCCTAAAGTTAGATCTGGTGACTTTAAAATAGTCAGTTGTCATTAAATTTCAGTGTAGTATACAATTTCATAAATAAGTTAAAATGTGTTACTTAGAGTTTCTCCAGGCTTTCTCAAGGTCTTTCAGTTTTTTTTTTTTCTTTTGACTTCAGCTGCTTTTTCATTCATTTTCAGTTCAACCCCTATATCTCACCATTTTCAGAGGACTTTTTGTTTGCTTTTTTTGTTAAGCCACTTAACACTGACCTGTGAATCATCCAAACATAGAAAAAACAATTCAACCAGTGTTGTATGTACAAATAGCAGACAACTGCTAAAATTAAAAGTGTACCTTAAGGCACGGTCACAAAATCTGTTCTCAGTTCTTTAGCTGAATCTAAAATAAAAAAAATAAAAAATGCCATAGATAACACAGTTTCATAGGCATGTACTTTTGCACCAACAAGGTTATTCCCAAAGAGTTGTTAGCCAAAACCTTGGCATATCTCAGTGTTCTTTGTAATTTTGAGCAAATTAGACAAGTGGAGGACAAAAGAAGAAGTGGCAGGCCTAAAAAATAAACTATCTACAGCAGATGAAAAGTATGTGAAAGTTATATCCTTAAGAAATAGGAAAAAATCCAGCAAAGACCTGACACAGGACCTGAGAGATGGATTTGGCAATTTAGTTTGAACCTTATAACAAAGCCAAAAATCAGAAATGGTGACTGTCAAGAAGCCATTCTTAAGGAAGAGAAATAGGGAGAAAAGGCTGAAATATGCCAAATTATACAAGAACTGGATTGAAAATCTATGGCAACAGGTCATATGGAGTGATAATCCAAATCATCATCAATATGTAAAGAGGAGGGCAGGACAGAGGTACAACAGTGAGTGTCTACAGCATCTATAAAATATGGTGGAGGCTCTGTCGTGGTGTGAGGCTGCATTTCAGACTGGGGTGTTGGGGATTTTGTCAAAATTGGTGGAATTATGAACCCAGAAACATACTGTCAGATTTTGATCTACCATGCAATGCCATCTGGAAAGCATCTGATTGGCAGTGGCTTCATTTTTCAGGATGACAAAACACACTGGCAGTTTGTTTAGTAAAAGCATACCTGGATAGAAAAACACACAATGGAACACTATTAGTCATAGACTGGCCTCCCCAGAGCCTGGACCTCGACATTATTGGTGCAGTGTGGAATCATCTTGAGAGAGAACACAAAAAGGCAAAAGGCAAAAGGCAGCCAGCATCCAAAGAAGAGCTCTGAATGTCCATCAAGAACCCTGGAGAACTATTCTTGAAGACTACTTAAAGAATTTAAGTAGTCTTCAGGAATTTATGACTAAATTTATTTGGTCATACCAAATACTGACTTTCAACCTTGTTAGAATTGTACAAACTCAATTTTTGCCTGTATTATATTTCCATGTATTTTTTGCATATTTCAACACGCTTCACTGCACCTATTTCTCATTTCCTAATATATAAAGAAATGAGGGGTGGCTCAAGACTTTTGCACAGCACTGTGTAAAAAAAAAACAAAAAAACACTGAACTGGCGAATTGTTGGTGATGGAGGGGGAAGTAGATGCCTGGAGGTGTCATGGGGTGTGTGATTTAATTTTAAAACTTTTTGTTGACAGCTCCCGTTGTTCCTTCTATGCCTAACAGACTACAGCCCAGGCTCAGTCCAAAAAGCCAAGCCCTCAAATATGAGAAGAACAGCCTTGAAGATCCTGTGCTAACATTTTCTGGCCTTCTTTTCCTCATAAATTTAATGTGCACAAAATTTCAAGGTTTAAAAACACCCAAAAATCTAAAGTAGAGTTATAAGATAATGACAATAGAGCTAACTGAGAATCATCACTTTCATGATGATGCTGATGGTCTGTTTGATGACTCACTCATTTTATCTTTGTTGTGTCCTCAGATGATGTAGGCGTTCAACACTATCAAATCAAAATGCACAAGAAGTGTTAGAAACAGGCTGTTTAGTAACAACCAAGTACTGATTTTTTGTGCATCCTGTTAAAGCAAATGAGAGAGAAAGGGACAGCAGCAGCAGAGGGCGAAACTGATAAGGCTGTCAGTAATAAAAACATACACATTGTCACAGTGAGCCAGACTGCAGGCCCGCTAGGCTTAATCCATTTCCATCCAAATGAGTGAGACCTAGGAAGCTGGGGCCTATTATAAGTTGCATATTAATCTGACATGAGCATATGCTTTACTGTTGGCCACTGCGCTGTGATCGAGGGGTTCAATAAACCAAAATTGTCTGAGCCCTCACCTTATGTTAGCACCTTCTCAGCACCCTCACTCTGTCTTCCCTTTTTCTTCTTCTGTCATGGAGACTGATCGCCTGTGTGCCTCTGCTGGTGAAAATATAGCTGTATTTCCTCACCCCTAAAACCCCCCCAGGGGCAGTTAGGTTAAAATATGACTTCTCAAGCTGTGTTGTATGACATGTTTAGAGGGGACACTGATTAACAATGAAGGCAGCTAATGCTCACGCACAATGCTGCCCATATTAAACAGAGACATGACTGGAAAGACAGTGGCACGCACTGCAGCCACAGGCAAACATGCTCACATATGAGCAACATGACAGAGAAATGTTCATGTTTCACACCAGATGTCAACTGCAGAAAATATAGAATTAGATAAGAGATAAGATTTCCTAGTCATGGACTTGCAACCTGTCTGGATGTACCCCACCTCTCACCCAGTGACCGCTGTGATAGCTTTAGCCCCTCCACCATCCAGAGTTGGATAAGTTAGTTAACTTATTATAGTTAAGAAAATGGATGGATGGAAATTTTAATAACAATCAAAAACTGAAAAGGTGTGGAAGAACATGTATTTCTCTCCTTACCATTAACTTCACTATCATTAACTTGGTGCATCATATTACAACTGTATCAATACAGAGTTAATATTCTGAATCTGCAATACCATTAAGCTAGCAACATGGAGCAACAAGCTTTCAAAACAGCTGTGATCCATGCCACTCCAAAATTTTGTCTAGATCATTAAAACACACACGCCATTAAATCAAGTATAATAAAACACAACCACAGTTCCAAAAAAGTTTAGATGGTGGAAATAAAAACACATGCAATGATTTGCAAATATCATTGCATGTGTTTTTAAAATGGTACATTTTCTGAGTTTAAAACATGTCAATTTTTGAAACTCAGAAAATGTACCATTTTAGGAAAAAAAAAGGAGCATTTTAAACTGGATGGCAGGACAGGGCCATGTTTACCATTATGTAACATCCCCTCTTATTTTAACAACAATCTGTAAACATCTGGCAACCAGAGAGACCAGTCGCTGGATTCTTGACTGATATAAGTTTCTATGTAGCTGCTCAATAGTCCCCGTCTTCTTTGTCATATTTTTTTCATTTCATAAAGTGGTGAAAGGTCTGGACTGCTGGCAGTCCAGTTCAGTGCAGAATGCAGTTTAGGACTTTACTTAAAAAGATGCTGTGTGGATGTTGCTCTCAAACCCAAACATTAGCCTAAAAATAACATCCCACAGTGAAGCATGGTGGTGGCAGCATCATGGTGCTTTTCCCAGGGAATAGAATAGCAGGTCAGGATTAAAGCTGGATGGCACTTAATACAGGGCAATTCTTGAAGAAAGTACAACCCATCTAATTTGAAGTAGCTGGAGAACTTGTGGGGTAGGTGCTAGATGTGCTAAGCATTTTCATGAATTAATATTTGATTCTCAAAAAAATAAAACTAATATCCACCTTTAAAGTGGTATGTAAGTTTGCTTTGATTCAGTGCAAAATATTCTATAAAGTACATTACACAAACGCAAAGTTAACTCAAATTTATTCAACTGTTAGAGACACTTGTAATAGGTGTGGACAGTCGCCGGCTAATCATACCCATATGTTTTGGGCTTGTCCTAAGTTTTTTTTTTTTTAAAACACTTAGTCAAGCATAAGATCAGACAATCTTCCCCAATCCTCTGTCAGCTATATTTGGCAGCTCTCCAGACCCGGACCTCTTGCGTTCTTTGAAACACACTTTAGCTTTCACCACCCTTTTGGCCTGCAGACTTATTTTACTGAAGTGGAAATCATGCATTCCTCCCTCTTATGACCACTGGGTGAGGGAGGTTCTCTATAACCTCAAGCTGGAAAAAGTAAGATTTTCACTTAAGGGCTGTACCAGCAAATTTATGAAGACTTGGAGGCCCTTCCAGTCTTTAGTAAACAGCATCATTCTGCTCACTGACACAGAGGAAAACTAGGCTTTTTTTCTTGTTTATTTATTTATGTATTTTTGTGTGTGTGTGTAATGTGTGTGGATGTATGGATGTGCGAGTTCATATAGCGTTCCTATGTATAGTTACAGAGACTGGATCTCTGCTAGATGTCAATCTTGTGTTTGGACCTAGAGTGGGAGTATTCAGGGTGGGATGTGGGAGTGAGGGGGTTAGGGAGAAACTAGCTTACATTTTCTTCTTGTTTATCCTCTTTGTGACTATTGCTCTATGTTAAGCTGTTAAAATTCAATAAAGAAAGTTGAAATAAAGTGGTATGTAAGTTGTATAAATGAAATTACACAAAAAATTGTTAATTTTATTAACACCAAAGCAGCGGAAACTGATGAACAACCCTCTCTGCTACTTAGCTGACCAGATCAATATCCCAGAAGTTGAACTGACTTCATGTTATACTCTGATTTAAAAAGTGTTCCTTTAATTTTGTTGAGCAGTATATATTATCAGTAAGCAGCCCTCCCTCCACGGTGGGTTGAGCAGGCTGTTGTCAACCAGTTTAATGGTGATGCTACTGTGTTGCTGAATCAAAATAAAGAGCTTGAAAGTTTTCCCCTTTTAAAGGGCAGCACTTTATATCTGGAGGTATCTCTAGTGGTGGTGGCATAAATCATTAGATGACCTTCTCTGGGAAAACTGGAGTTTGAGATGTGGCTTTTGACTTTTTTTTTTGTTTAAGTTAGACCTGCTTCTTTTAGCGCTGCTTTTCAGTGTGACCTTGTTCACTCTGCAGCAGCAACATCTGCTAATAGGTAAGCAGACAGAAATGTGATTTAGCAGGTATGTGTGAATACCTAACAACCAGTTCATTGTCAAAAAAAAAAAATGTTTTCTTCTATTCTCACTGAATAATTTGGTGAGGTTATTTCACTTTAGTCTCTCTATTCATAATGCTTTTATCGCAATGTTAAACTGTATACATACAAAATACTGATTTACAGTACTGTGCAAAAGTCTTGAGCCACCCCTCATTTCTTTATATTTTGCTGGGAAAATGGGAAATAGGTGTAACATTTTATTGAAACATGCAAACCTCAGTTGAAATATAGTATATAAGGTAAAAACAGAGTTTGTAAAATTTTAAGGCTGAAAGTCCATATTTGGTTTGACCACCTTTATTTTTCAGCACAGCTTGAACTCTCTTTGGCAAGCTTTCTTGTAATAAAGAAATGACAAAAAAAAAAAAAAGCTTACTTAACAGTAGTTCTCTGAATATCCTGAAGGACATTCAAAGCTCTTCTTTGGATGTTGGCCGCCTTTTGTACTGTTCTCTGTCAAGATGATCCCACACTGCTTCACTGATGTTGAGGTCTAGGTCAAACTCTGACAGCACCTTTCTGCTTTCATACTTGCATCAATTTTGACAAGATCTCCAACGCCACTGGCTGAAATGCACCCTCAAAACATCACAGCCTCCACCATGTTTTATAGATGGCTGTAGATCCTCACTGTTGTACCTCTCTCCTGACCTCCTCTGTACAGTTTCAGATTTGGATTCATCACTCCACATGACCTGTTGCCACTGATATTGAGTTCAATTCTTGTGTATTTGATGTACCTCAGACTTTTTCTCCCTGTTTCCCTTTCTTAAGAATGGCTTCTTGACAGCCAGTCTTCCACTGAGACCATTTCTGATGAGGCTTTGGTGAATGGAGGGTGAATGACTCAAACTGAATTGCCAAATGCAGCTCCCAGGTCCCGTGTCGGGTCTTTGCTAGATTTTTTCCTATTTCTCAAGGAAGTGACTTTCAGGTACTGTTCAGGTTCTGTAGGAAGTTTTTTAGGCCTGCCACTTCTTATTTTGTCCTCCATTTGTCCAGTTTCCTCAAACATTTTAAGGACACAATGCACACATGCTGAGATACACCCAGTTCTTGGATAAAGTTTTGTAGGGATCATCTTGCTGATATTAAAGTATTATTCCCTGCCTGTCAAAGTGTGATCATTGCCATTTTCTGTAGGTTTAACTTAAGGCATGCAAAGAAATGATATGGTTTTGCAACAGCCTGCTAGTAACAAAGTGAAAAAAGATAAAATTTTAAATAGTTTTTTGCTAAGTTGTCTGTTACATCTAGATACAACATAAAAGATTCCTTTCTGAGGACTCTTGGAGTCATTTTTGACCAGGATATGTCCTTCAATATGCATATTAAACAAATATGTAGAATATGTGCAATTTCTCTTAATATTGGAAAAATCCGTTTTCAGTGTGATGCTGAAAAACTAGTTCATGCATTTATAACTTCTAAGCTGGACTATTGTAATTCAATACTATCAGGCTGTCCTAAAAGCTCCCTGAAAAGCCTTCAGTTGATCCAAAATGCTGCAGTGAGAGTACTGACAGGAACTAGACAGAGAGAACGTATTTCTTCATGGGCTCCCTGTTTAAAATCTTTCTCCTCACATATGAGGTCTTGAATAATCAGACCCCATCTTATATTTAAGACCTCGTAGTACCATATCAACCCAATAGAGAACTTTGCTCTCATACTGTTGGGTTACTTCTGGTTCCTATGGTATTTAAAAGTAGAATGGGAGGCAGAACGTTCAGTTTCAGGCACCTCTTCTGTGAAACTAGCTCCAAGTCTAGATTCTGGAGACAGACATCCTCTCTACTTTTAATATTTAGCCTAAAACTTTCCTTTTTGATAAAGCTTATAGTTAGAGCTGCATCAGGTGACCCTGAACCCTCCCTTAGTTACACTGCAATAAGCCTAGGCTGCTGGGAGGTTCCCATGATGCACTTTATTATGCTACTCTGCATTTAATCATTATTAATCTCTTGCTCTCTTTCACAGTGTGTCTTTCGGCCTGCCCCTCCCTGAGGCTGGTTCTGCCAGAGGTTTCTTCCTGTTAAAAGGGAGTTTTTCCTTCCCACTGTCGCCAAGTGCTTGCTCAGAGGGGGTCATCTGATTGTTGGGTTTTCTCTTTAGTATTGTAGGGTCTTTACCTTACAGTATAAAGTGCCTTGAGGTGACTGTTGTTGTGATTTTGTGCTATATTAATAAAACTGAATTGAAATTGAGCTGAATTGAACAACACTTGTTCATTGATTGAATTAAGTAACTTTAGGGTGGCTCAAGACTTTTGCGCAGTATTCTAGCTGTGTCTTGAGTCTACTCTGTATAGTCTAGCTTGATATGATTTAATTTGACATCCACATTTTATCTTCTAGTTTATTAAATAATGTATGTGAATAGTAGTTGCATAATGATGTTAAAAATATGCAGATTTGTGCATGACAATTATGCCCACACCGTCGGGTATGATGTCTTCAGAATATATAATATGTAATGGTGTTATAGAGTGGAGCAGTCGACACAAGAAAAGTAACTTTTGCATGAACATCCGCTCCCTGCAGGCATGTGTTGATTTATTGTCAGGGATGTGTAAAGCCATGCACCATTGCCAGAGTTTTAAAATCCGTTCAATAATGGCCTTGACCTCTGTGTTTATCATGTGCATCTAAAGGCCTACTTGAATGGAAGTAACTGAATTATTTCACCCACAAATTTACAAGTTAAAAGTAAAATTTTACATTCTAGTCCCAGTATATCATTTTAAAACATCAATGATCACATCGACACAAATTCATCTACAATGGTTTATTAAACTGTGCTTGAGTGCTAGTTAATACTCCTTGTGTAGCTACTAAATAATACTGAGAAACACATTAAGCACAGATACTTGAACACACTCTGAAAAACAGAAAGAATCTCACGTACGGGAATTTTAAGGAAAAGGCACGGCATGAGTTGTGAAACCAACTAACACCATCTCTCAAGAGAATCAATATCTATTTAATTAACATAATGCTGATGAACAGGTGATCCCCCGGTTAGATTAGGTTATTTTTCTTCTTGCCAGAGATGTTATCACTCCATTAAGAGCTCTATTTGGATCCCAGGGCGTGATACTGTGTATTGTGTTACCTGTAACAAGATAGAAGTAGACACATACCCAAGCAGGAACTTGAGAGTGTAATGAGAGCCAACAAAGACTGTGTTCCCAACCATCCAGATACTGTTTCTTTTGTTACCCCTTAGAAAGGAAACTTCAGGCATGAAATCATGGCAGCAGGGTGGAAAAACACTGCTGGTAACCTCTGACCAAACTCCTGATGAAACAGGCTACACCTCGGTTACTTCTCTCAGATAACTGCCAAACTTGCAGACTTTTATATGGCAATTATTTATATTGCAGGTTATTCCATTATCAACGATAGAAGAAATAGACTCCCCCACTGCTTTCATTTGATTAATTATCATCTATGCAATCTGGATTATAGCAGTGGACTTGTATGAACCAAGATTTGAAGAACAGGTCAAAAGTAATTTCCAAACTTTGCCTTTTTTTAGCTGAGACATCTCTCCAGAATGAGATCATTTATCTCTCTTGGCCAAGTACAGCAACATCTCTGCATGTTTACATCTCCTCTTGTGGGTGATGACAGCTCCTTACATCTTTAGGCTCTTACAATATGCAGAAGCAAAGCTTTCAGCCAGCAGCTGAGACACAAATTGAGTGTTGAGTGTTTTTCCATTGGTTGCTTGATTGTTTGGGAAGAGTCTTTTTAAAGATACTTTCCCTGCGAGAAGAAAAAAACATGGGAGTGGAGGTTTCTGAAGGGTTGCTTATTTTAATTCCTCAGACTCTCGCCTTGGTGGAGTTATATTAGCATTAACGATTACACAGCAACCACTTAGCCAAAATTCAGAAAACTTGATAGCATATGAGCAAAGAAACAACACATTAAATCACAAAAAATGTGAGATAAGTTATTGACTCTGGTCTTGCCCTTCCGGTTTCACTTAGTGGTTGTAGCTGAAATAAGCCCTTCAGCTCTGTGGTCCAGTTCAGCTGAATATTAGCTGCTTGAGCTACCATATTATTCCATCCATACAAATACTGATTTTAATTACTTAAAGTAAATTAGCAATATGGGCTGTATCCAGAAGAAGACAGACAAAACTGGAATTTTAAATGGATGTGCTTGAACTAGAATGAAAAGTAGAAATTCAAATTAATGACAGAGACGGACACACAGAGAAGACTGAGACAGCAGTGAGCTTTGCCTACCACACCGCCTGCTGTATAGGATTTTCGTTTATGCTGAAAGGGATTTTGAAGTCAGTAGGGAACCTTGTTGATAAGCTATGAACCTGTTTTGAATATAAATGATTTCACCCTGAGACACGAATACAACGCTAGCTCATTTTGAGTGATTTTGCCCACTGGAGAGTGTGCAGGTTTGAATATTTTTACATTAAGAATATAAATTTGAATTCTGTAAATCAACCATCACTTATTATCAATAAAACTGTAGTCAGTATAGGATTACAGTATTTATGATGATGCTGGAAATGTGCTCCACTTTGAACACGATAACTAGCCCTTTAAATCTCAGATTTCATCTAATACCTTTTTTTTTTTTTTATTCCAGCACTCTAAATATAAAAGCACAGCTCTTCTCCAACCACTATAGATTTTTTGTGAGCCTAAAGAATATGGAAGCAAGAGTTACTTGAAAGAACAAACATGCAAATGAATATAGTGACACACAATTTCAATATTGTTGATGCACCTTGGTTTTTACTGCACATAGATTAGCAGAACATGCTATGTTTTGAGAGTTCCTGATAAGACACTTCTTAAGGTAAATGTGTTACTGCTGCTGTCAAGTGTTGAAGTTAACGAGATGTTACTGCAACCTTAAATGGCCAACATTGTGAAATGCCTATAAGATTAAAATATGTTTTCTTGTTCAAGACTGGACTGCTACAGTCTTGCAAGTTGCAAACCACATGTTTTGCAATGTCTGAGCAATTTACGGTCATTGGGCCTAAACTGTGTCACAAGGTGTTTTGGTGTTCCTGTGATTCTTCATTTCTCCAGCTTCAAATATACATGAGCCTGCTTGTTTTATCCTTTTGCAGTTTTGCTGGGGAATGTACAAGACAAGTCTTGTGTAAACCAAAGGATTTGTTTTTGCTCTTAAATTTCTGGTCCACAGTGACAGTTTCAGGCAAAACATGGTGGATCAAACACTGTGCGGATGTTTAATTCACAGGAAAAGAAACCAGCAAGATTATCTTAGGTTCATACAAACTCAGATGTTAGAGGCACTAATTGAAACAGACTTTATGTAAATGCTGTCTACCTGCATCAGACATAGGTTTCATCAGCCTGTCCTTTCCTTTTAAGTCCACTCCGGTGTCCCCAATCATCTCCTCACCCTCTCTTCTCCTGACCTGTGAAAGATATTTTGCCTTGTCAATGCTTTTCCTCTGTATTCTTCATCAAATGGATTCCTTCATGCTTTTGTTTCATCCTTTATTTAATAATTTTGAGTCCATTTTGCCTCTTGGTGCTCTTTTCCCCCTTTCACTGGTCTTTATTCCATCCTGTGTGCATGGAGGTATTCTGTCTTTTCCCACCTTCAATTAACCTGATCAAAACTTACCAGAACTGAGATCAAACAAATTTCAGCAGGGAAGGGTGGTAAGAGAATCACAGAGAAAAGAAAGACTGGAAAATCAGGGCAGAGACCGTAAAGAGAAGCAGTTTTTAGGGTGGAAAAGTTAGACAACTCCATCACAAGGGACCTTCACGTAACCATCAGTGTGAAAACATGTGTTCAAACTTTTTTTAAAATTATTATTATTATTTTTTTTTTAATAACTAAGTGACTCATTGCTTCTCTCCCGCACGCACCTCATGCTGTTGCTCATCAGACCCCTGCATGCTGGCTGCAGCGATCTCATCTCAACCCTGCTTGCCTGTGAGGGATTAAAGTCTTAATCCGCCAGGCTGAAGCTTGCTATTAGTACCAACAGGGCTGTAACGTTCATTGTGTTTTCTCATGCAGGTATGCATGTCTGTGTTAGCATTGTAATGTTTGTGAGATGGAAGGTGGACAGCTGCAGGTGTGGGCAGGTGTGTGCGTGTGTGTGGGTGTGTATGTGTGTGAGAGAAAGATTAAAAAACAGCAACGACCTGAGGGAGAAACAAGTGTATGCATATATGTATGTGTATGTGTATGTGTGTGTGTGTGTGTGTGTGTGTGTGTGTGTGTGTGTGTGTGTGTGTGTGTGTGTGTGTGTGTGTGTGTGTGTGTGTGTTTGGGGGGCATAAGCAAGTTAGCCGGTTTGATGCTGGAAAGCTCAGGTGTTCCCTGTCTACCACCTGTGCTAAAATCCAGACTAAAAACACTCCACGTGTCAGTGCGGGTATGTGACTGATTCTCTCTGTCTTTATGTGTGTGATAAAGCAAAAGAAAATGGCAGACAGCATTAAAAGGTTATATTGCATTACAGTCACAGTGAGGGGCCTAATCTGTTCTGCTGCGACTGAAACATCATCTCAGCTGTGTGAGGAAAAAAAAAAGCACTGAGAACTATTAGCCCAGCATGTGTGATCAGTGTCATGTTGCATACACTAACTAGCCCTCCTGCACTGTAGGTTAATGAGTAGTGATGGAGGGATTAAATAAGTTGAATGTCTCACACACACACACACACACACACACACACACACACACACACACACACACACACACACACACACACACACACACAGAGACAGACAGAGAGAGACAAACAGACAGAGAGAGACAGACAGACAGGGAGAGAACCACCTGCCTACCTCATCAGTTTCCATCTCTACCCTCACTAATGTGTTGTCTGCTCAGTTGGATGGCAAAAAGGCCTGGTGAAAGTGTTTGCTTGTTTTAGCAGTTCCCTTAGGCACACACAACCTAATAAGCCGCTTCCCAAGGACAAAGTTTGAGGCCGGAGATGCAGACAACTCTGCAAACATGATAATATTTTATTCTCTGAACTCTGACCTAGTCTAAATTTGGTTCAGTGCAGAGTTTGGCATGACAATGCATGTGTTTTGTTGGAACAGTTATGCCTTTCAAAGGCAGTGCTAAACTCTGACATCTATTTATGTACTTGTAACACAGTCCAAAGTTTGGCCAGCTGTTCAGTATTACTTAGATTTATCACTGCCTTTCCTACAGTCAGAGTTTTTTTCTTTTACACATGGCTTTCAATAGTTAGTTAAACATTGGCACAGCCATTAAGGATAGCATGACTTTTTTTTTTACACATCTATTTTCCTGTAATAAACTTTTGGAAACAATAAGAACATCAGTTACTGAATTATACGATGATGTCAAAGAAAAATATTTACGTGGGGGAAAATCTTAAAACTAATAAACTACAGCAAGAACAGCTGCCGTTGTATAAATACAATTACACTGTAGCCTGGGAAATTAGTTGCCGCACAGGACACAGTAACAGGGGTTCTTACAGAGCTTTAATGGCACACAAAGATGCAAAGAGTAAAACAGAAAAAAAAAGAAATATGCACAAAAAAATATATATGGCAGTGGGCCTGACTATACACAGAAACAAACAGGAACAAATTAATGCCATGACAAAACCACCAGATAATAATAAAATGTCTACAGGCACTTAGATTTCACAGCAGTTTTGCTCACTTCCCGTTTGGACACTGTGGAGACTGCACACTTGGCATCTTGCTACACGTGAGGATATGGCGGGTTTTAGCCATTAGGCAGATATTGGTCACTATCAAACATACAACCCACTTGTTAAAATATTGCCTGATAACTTCTTTAATGTATTTCAACACATTACCACCATTTTTACCAAGTACTTTACAAAGCAAGTTCGCATCACCGTCCTCCATGCGTCTCCAGTTTGGTGTAGGCCAAATACAACCCCAACTTAAAACAAACGTGACATTAACCAAGACGCACTTGGGAAAGTCTTGAAGGGGTAACCACTGTTCTTAGTGATGCTGCCGCCTTGTGATTGAAGTTTGTAACATCAGATGAATCTCTGCCAGTACAATGGTAATACACCTTACAACCTACAACAAATTAACAACAAATGTTACATTCAAAAGAAACTGACAAAGAACATGTTTACTGGCACCCCAACATCCCAAGAGAAAAGCTTATTTAGCCCAGATGGAAAACCTATTTAAGTTATAGGTTTTAACCACCTACAATGTGGGGATTTTTTGTCATCCCTTGTTTTGTTTTTTGTTTTTTTAAAGTTACTGGATAGAAGCAATGTTTGAACTTTTTTAAATATTTGTTGTAGCTTGCTAAAAAAAAAAATGTGGTTCCAGATTTTTTTTTTTTTTTTTTAAAAAGACGATTTAAACCAAAATGGAAATCAATTTCCATCAGCCAGCACACTGAACAAATTTCCTTTTCTTTTTCCACCGTCCAATCTGCAGCCTAACAAAACATGTTTTTGATACATCTGATTTTTTGTTTTTTTTTACTGTGTTTTCTTTAAGCCGGTAGTTTTGTCTTGTTTCGACAGAAAACACAAATTGACTGTAAAATTTGACTCTGAATGGGAGCTTGGTTTCAGATTTGTTAGTGAAGGTGAATCCGGAGCGAACCGCGCCCCCTGTTGCGCGTACAGCGATCAGGATAGGAAACATGGAGGATAGAATCTCATCAGTGTCCTTGAATTACACCGTACTGTATATACATGCAACGAGAGATATACGTCGAGCAGGCAGTAATAAAATAGCCACGATGCCTACATTTCAGTTGAAATGTCCCCTTTCTGTAATTTGTAATTTACACACAATAGGCTTTTCCCGGTCACTGCCATACCTGCTGTCACCTTTACGCACACTTGAACTTGGGTAAGCTACCCACAATCTCCTCTGTTGCGCACCACAGCGCCGATTCCTCCCTCCCCTGCTCTTCCTCCTCCTCCTCCTCCTGCAGCACCACTCCGCGAGCTGTAACGGGACACTTCCAGTGCTCCAAACCTTTACTCGCTTCCATCACTGGTATGTTCAGACTGTCTGCGCGCCTTCCATCGGCGTGGATGATGCCGGAGAGCTGTCCCTGTTATTGTGACATGTGATGTGCTGGTGATGGTCGTTGACACGCTGATGTGGTGCTGAATGATTAGAAGAACTGAAAGGCGACAGAGAGGGATTTTACTCAAAACTGATTCGGCCGTCTGGAGATGAGTGCGGGGCTCAGGATGGTAAGGTGTACTTGATAAGTTATAATGATGTCTGCAAGGGTTTCGTTTGTAGCTTCACGTTTGTCCGAAGTTGTAATGTGCTGTAACAAATTTAAATTCAAGTGTCTTTTATCTCGCCAGCACTGCACCAATAAGGAGGATAGAAGACAAATTGTTATACTTTGTGTTTGAGTGTTTTATTTGGTACTAATTGTATCCAAAATGTGACGGCAACATTGTTGCTAATTTTGCATTAATTGTAAGGTTAAGATATGTAAAATGTCCTTCAAACCACATTTGACTTTCGGCTTCCCATTATTTGTTTTCCTTTCAACAAAATCCCCCAAACGAGATTTGGTTATATGATCGTAATCACGCGGCAAATTTAACCGAGTTTAATTAAAGATCTATGTTTGATTAGGGCGTAAAAATGTTTCCTGGTACCCAGCGTGTGCTTTGCAAGTTGGGCACAGAGAGAGAGCGATTGAGAGAGATTTTCCTACTGACCATAAAGCATCCCTGTCTCTCCAACAAATGCAGTCACTGACTATGAATATAACATAAGCTCCCTGAATGAATCCTGCATACAGGATAACCACTTAATAGAAAATTCCCAGTATTAGTCATCTAAAAAAAAAAAAACCCCAAAAAAACCCAACTATATAACCTTAACTTTTAGTTGTATTTTATAAGTTAATTAGAAGAGCACTAAATGTTATAATCTTTAATAAAATTCCACATGCCGTTAAACAATAAATAAAAAGAGCAACAATTAGAATTTTCTTTTGGCTAATTTATACCCTCCCTCCGGTCTTTATTGGATTTGTGTCCATTGTTGAACCAAAATTAGCTGATAATATTAATGTAAACACCTCCTTCAATTAACTTTACAGTAGGAGGAAAGGGGGGCACTTCCCTGGGGACTTCAGATCAATTAATAAATAGTTTATCATTCTCTCCTGTTCTTGTGAGGTGGAAATGAAATACCAGCATCTTGACAGAACTGATTTATTGGTTCCTCAATAACGGATCTTATTTTCCAGGATCTGAATTACTGGATCTAAATTACTGGTAGGATCCAATTCTTCAAAGTGTCTGTTCTTTTCATTCACAAATTCAATAAGCCTGTGGTTACTTTACATGAATACTAAGCAGAACAATTATAATACTGCATAATATTTTAGTCAGCACGGTTAGTGTTAGTGCTCCTGGAGGTCTGGATTGCTTTTACATGGTCCCATGCTGTGCCTAACTATGAGAGTTGGGAGTCTGATTTGATCACAGTGGCAGGTAAGTGTTGCATTTGAGCAGGGGAAACCAGCACCTACGAGCATTCGGGTACAAAAGTGTGAAATTTAAATTAAGATTATCTAAACTGTTGGGAAATTTGAAGAACATTTTATTGTAGCTCTTTATTCACACCAAAAGCTGCCAAGAGAAAAGTGGAGGACAGCCAAATGTAAGTCAACTGTATTGTTAGTAACAGGATACAAAATGCTTAGTTGAATTCAGTAAATGTCAAATAACACAATAACAGAATCCACTTTGAAATCAAACTGTTAACTATAGCTCTTCAAAACTGTGACACAACTAACCATTCTGGGCAACTGTAACAACTAACAGTGCCAGTAAGTTTCAGGGAAGTTGTATTGCCAAGAAAAACCATTTTGGACCCAGCGCTGTGCACCAGACACTGAAGCAAACAGCCAATAACTTACTCTGAGTGTGAATCACACCATGCAACCTGAATGTTCTTTTCTTCTTTTCTTCTGTTAGTCCTTAAATTTTCTATCAACCTATTAACTGAACCAGTCAGACTGTCCGTACTTGACATGAAACAGTGAAAAATTCCTTGCCTTCATGCATTCAGGTCCTACTCTGACCACAGTAATGGGACATTTATAGCAGCAGAGCAAATGTGTCATTCTTGTTTCTCACCAAAAAGAAGTGAAAGAGGAGGGGTGGAGCCTCTAGCACTGCAGTCTCTTTAGGTGTGCTCTCTCTGTCTCTTCTTCAGTCTGTAATCAGCCTTTCCTATTCTTGCTCTATATTGTTATACCTGTCTTAATCTCAGTCCATCCTTGCTTCATTCTAATATTTTTCTCTCTTTCAGTTGCCTGCATGATGCCACCACGGGTTTAGGCCCTCCCTAATCCTGTTGTGATGACACAGAGGATCTCCCTCAGTTCCCCAAACACCCCAGCACTGCACATTTGGCTCCTTGACTCATACAGCTCATCCTCTGCAGCTATCAGCCAGTGATCAGTTCTAACCCACTCTCTTTATTTAGGCTTTCCTTTTCTAGACTGGCATCAGAGCGGGATTACACACTGATTTGATGTTGAATTCTGGTACACAAACTCAATCTACTGTGGACCTCTTACCTCCTGACGGTCTGTTGGTTGCGAGCCACCACCAGTTTCAACATCACATCCTTTCTTTATTCAGCTTGTCTACAGTAGCAGGAAAACTTTTTAATATCTGCAGCACAGAAAGAACTGATGTTTATTGAGACTGAAAAACTCAGGAGGGCACTGGCTGTAGACTCTCCCTGTCTTTGTTACCTGGTCTGAGCTGTCTACTCTGAGCACCCTGCTCTCTGAATGCTGCCATGCCCATCATCAGCAACGCCAACCATGATTTCAGCAATCTGTCCGTCAGTGATGACAGCAGTCTTGACCGCATATTCACTGAGATCCCCGAGACTGAGACTATCAAGGTATGAATATTATTGTTGATAAATGAAAATAAATGGTAAGAAAGTTAAAGAAGTGATCAAATTGTCTAATAGTGATTGTCATGCACTGAAATTTTCATTCTTTATGATCCAGGGTGTGTACTACCAAAGAGCTCAGTTCATTCGTCGGCCAGAGGACCTGTTGTCCATTGACCATGCCTCTTTGGCAGTGATCAATGTCGGGGGAAACCGCTACACCTTCCCGTGGAGCACACTGGAGCAATTTCCCCTCACAAGACTTGGCCGCCTCTGCGGCTGCAGGTCGCCTGAGGACATTGCCAGCATCTGTGATGACTACGATGAAGCCCGCAAGGAGTTCTTCTTTGACCGCTCGCCATCCGCCTTTAGGGTTATCCTCAACTTCTTGGCTGCAGGGAAACTCCGGCTGCTACGGGAGATGTGCGTTCTCTCCCTGCATGATGAGCTCACCTACTGGGGTGTGGAGATGGCATACATGGAGCGCTGCTGCAAGAGGAAGATGTACACACGCATCGAAGAAGTGCATGAGAAAGAGAGACGTAGGGAGGAGCGCAGGCAGAAAAACGCCATGCAGCGGGTGACAGTGGAGGAAACACAGTATCGAAAAGTCATGAACTGGCTAAGAGATATGGTAGAGAATCCGCAGTCGGGCTTACCAGGGAAGATCTTTGCCTGCCTGTCGGTGATCATGGTTGCTGTGACTGTCGTCAGTTTGTGTATCAGCACCATGCCAGACCTCAGAGAGGAAGAGGACAGGGTGAGTGACTAAGAATGTGTTGGCCTGTTGTAAAAATTGCAGAAGATTCTGAATCAAAGTCATATTAGTACAAAATAATCATAATACATGAATAGGATCCACAGACAGAACTGCTATAGGCATCCCACTACTTTAATTTATCAGATTATCTTGATTTGAGTGATTATGACTGTTTAGAATATTTATCAGCTATAGGCAAAGTCCATCTCTCGTGGTGGAAGTCTCCATTCCCATGCCCACCAGTTTTTTGACATAACAAACTATCCCCAAACCCAAGCTATATAGTGGCTTTTTACAAGTGGTAGTTTTGAGTCTGCACACACACAACTGTGTATCTATGGGTAATCGTTACTGAGGCTGGCCAGTTTTGACATGTCACTCAACTCTAGATTGAAGGAGAAAAAACTAAAGTGAGAAACTCTTGTTAGATCAAAGCCAGCATTGCAAAAGTAAAAATTCTAAACTATAAAACTCTCTGTCATCTTATCCTCTTAAATATCCTTGTGGGACATTGCAGTGTCTGTGTGTGATCTGTCTACCCATAGCAGCACGGGATAATGAAGCCCAAGCTGCTCACTGAGGCCTGTCCAGTATCTGAATAATGAAATGGGCATACTGTATATGACAAAGCAGACATACTCACACAAGATACGCTTAAAGCTGTACAAACATGCTTGCGTAAAACACACACACACACACACACACAAACATATGCACTACCGCTACACATAAAGGCAGTTGCACACAGAATAGAACAGATGAACTCATTCACTGTAACCAATATAGTTCTGTCTGAATTATGCACACATTTAATCTTTTGTCTTATGTTGGCTCATGACTGCAGCATATCCCCCGTTCAGTTAGTGAGGATTTTATCATTTTTCATACATTAGATGCCCTTGAAGTAGACATGTCATGTTCATTTCCAGTTTGGTTCTTCAAGAGTAGCTTTGCATGATTCACAAATGAGCAGCTGTGGCTGTGGTTGTAGAGCAGGTTGTCAACCAACTGAAAGGTCGGTGGATTGATCCCTGACTCCTCCAGTCTACAAGTCAAAGTATCCTTGGGCAAGATGTTGAACCTAGAGTTGCCCCCGATGCCTCCATCAGTGTGTGTGTGTGTGTGTGTGTGTGTGTGTGTGTGTGTGTGTGTGTGTGTGTGTGTGTGTGTGTGTTAGAAAGTGCTTAGGCATAGATAAAAGTGCTGCATGAATGTGTGTGTGATTGGGTGAATGAGACTTGTAGTACAAAGTTCTTTGAGTGTTCAAATTGAGTAGAAAGCTGCTATATAAGTACCAGTCCTTTTACAATTCAGAATAATCCTTGTTTATCTTAAACTACATAATAAGGCATCAAGATATTACATAGGCATTATGTATGGATGTACAGAGACTGACTTGTGTTATAGAACTTGACACACCTGTTCAACAGAAGCTGCTTGAGAAGTGTACAGCAGCATCCCTGTATTGATTTTGATATGAGCAGTCACAGGCAGCCAAAAGATCAAGTGCGGGGGGGGGTTTACTGGAGAATGCCGATAGCAGAATACTTGATGGGTTGTAAAGGCTGAAGAGAGGATTTTGAGAGCCCTGCTAGGGGAAGTCCAGCAGTCAGTGAGAGTCATGGGAACACAGATGGACAAGAGCCTTGGCACATTATTGGATAGAGTCTCCTGGTCTGATTCAGCGGGTGCTTGTAAACCTGGAGGATTGAGTGATGCATTTGATATGGACATTTTACAGCAGGCAATAGGGCAAATCTCTTAATGTTGCCCTAAGTGGAAAACACAGTGGAGTCAGATGCTATCATAGATTTATTTTCTGTGCAATGATACCAGTGACAAGGTTCATCATAAAAGAATCAGATATACAGCAGGATTCAAAAGCAAGCAGATATTCAAGGAGCACAAGCAGAGACTGAAAATATGGTATTTCCTGATGTGAAGTATCATAGTAGCATTTTTTATGTAAATAGTACATTAAGTTTTCCTGCTTGTTATTCACCTCAGATAAGCACAGCTGAGACATTGAAACTCAGCGCACAGCCTTTCCTCATACACACACACACACTTGCAATTACCATGCTGTATTGATTCCTGGTATAACAGTGTTTCAAGCAAGTGCAAAGTGTGTGAAACTCTGTCCTACACTGAGTATAACTGTGAGTGTTTGTTTGTCTCTATGCCGTGAGGCAGCAGTGTGGGTTATAAGGTCATCTGAGGTATGTATGTATGATTGTGTCTGATGTCTCATACCTTTGGGAGGACATTGTGGGATGTAAGGACATTTAGGTGTATGCGTTCACTCAAGCATGTGTTTGCATGTCTATGCTCATTCCTAGAAAGAGGATGGCAGTTCCATCTACAAGTAAACAAATCCATCTGCTGCTTTCATGTTTTTCTTGCTGCATGCTCTTGAGCTTCAGACTATTCTCCCGTGTTCAGCTATACTGAACTCCATCTGCAGTGTCCAGCTAGCAAGCAGCAGCGGGGTTCCTGTCATCTTTAATTCACATAGTCCTGCCGTTTGTCTCGTTGCTCTGTTATGTGCTGGAATGGGCAAAAATTCCCGCGTCCGCTCATAATTCATCCTGCTTCTCTGCCTGCTTCTGTTTCTGTATGGAGTATAAAAGGAGAGATACTGTAAAGTAAGTTAAAGATGGATTCAGGAATGGGTGGATAAATAGAGTGAAGGAGAAAAAGAGAGAAAGAGTATGCTTTGGGGAGATAACAGATTAAGTTTCTAGTACAAGAAACATTACTTAATTTTTCTCCTCTGATTGTGCCCCTCTGTCCATGTAATGTGTTTCTGTCTGTCCTCAGCTGATCTCGTCTATCAAGCAGTATACCACTAGGAGCTAAAAGCTCACTTTCAGTCCCACAGATAACCACTCTTTCATCCTATCTCCTGCTGTGGTTGTGCATGTATCTCTCCTCTGTATTAACTGCTCTGCTCTTTATGTAAAAACTCTCAGTGTAATTCTGAAGCCTATGTCATTTCTGCAGTATGTTTATAGTTGTGACACTTTGACAGAAAGCACAACCCCAGTGCTGCTCAAAAATGCAAGTGGATGCAAGAAACCTTCATATAATTCAAAACTGAGTGTTTGATCATCATGGATGTGCCTAACAACATTTGACCACTCGAAATAAAATAAAAAGGTGAACAAGAGTTGAACTTGTCATGGTTTGGCTGTGTGGTGGAAGGGTAGGACCCAAATGCAGGACGCGTGACACGGAGCTAAACTTTGACAGCTTTATTGTGCTGAGGCTCACAGGAGAAAATAAACAAAAACAACAAAATCTCAACCAAGGCCAAAACACAAAAACAAGCCTGGGAGAACTAGGGAATACTTAAACCAGGAAACACACAGCAGGAAGGAGAAACAATGACGCAACAACGATCAGACGAAAACTGAGGGCTTAAATACACAGCAGGTAATTAGGGCAAGAGGAAACAGCAGGGCACAACAGGTGAAGCAAATGAAACTAATAACATAGGGGAAGCAAAACTAAATACAAAGCACAGGGAACACAAGACTGGCAAAATAAAACAGGAAGTGACTAACCAAGGTACACGCAGACTAAATACGGGGGACTGGCACACAGACACGGGACAGAGTCACAACACTAGGAATAAAACTCAATAAGAAAACACAGGAGGTCAAGGTCAAGACAAAATGACAAAACAGACAAGACCATGGAAGCAGGGGAGACAGGGACAAAGGGAACAAGAGTATAAAACAAACTGGGAAATAACAAAACTCAGGGAAAATAAAACTAAACACAAAACGCTGGGCAGACGGCCCAGGACCATGACAGCACTTCATGCCTTGTGTACAAGATCACAGGAGTGAATGTGCCAACAGCATATTTTGGACTAAAGATAGGTTAAATTGGTCATTCATCTGCCAGTATATTGTAGCTATATCAATGTGAGGTGTGATCTGCACCGTGCTGCACTGCTCCCAGTGCAGCTGATAATTTTTGATTGCTCGGTGGAAATTTTGTATCAGCCTTTTGCACTTGTGTGTTGGCTATTTCATCGTGGACCTCAAACTTACACCGAGAACAAATATTATCTTCTGTAATAGACTCAACTTTTACAGTTTGTTTGATATCCTCATTTGTGATGAGAGGTGGGTGTCTGGTTTTGACTTGGAGACCAAACAGCATTTTCCCGTTAAAGAGTCCGCAGTCTCCAAACCTGAAAGCAGCAGCATCAGGTCAGAAGTGCAACCAGGAGCATGCATGCATTTTGGTGGAAACAGCCTGAACTTTGATGGCTACTCTTGTAGCCACACCTCCCATCCTACTTGCCAGATTTGGTTCCTTATGACTTTTTACTTTTCCACAGAATGAAATTTGAGGTAAAGGGTCACTGTTTTGACACACCGAAGGACATCCAATGCCTGTGGCAAATGAACAAATGCTCGGATCAGAACAGGGATTCATCTAAAAATAGCATTGCACTGTAAGAGTTGCAGCATTTCCCAAGGTTACTCTCTCCTTGAAGCGAAGATCATCCAAATTTAAATTAAATATGCTTTTTTTATCAGTTGCATAACTTTATAATTTTACATCTTATCTGTACACTCAGTATTTTGCCAAGGAGTGACAAGAAATATCAGAAGATAAGTACCAAGCTAGGTCTGTCTCCATCTCCGCTAATGCAAGGCTGAACAAACAAAATGAACATTCCCTCTGATTATCAGGCTCGGTTAGTCCTGTTTGACTTTATAATGAAGTGTAGATTGAGTCTGTTTAGGTTAAACATTTGTTGTTATTTATTTTAATAATAAAACATCCATAGCTTATGATAATATTGTTTACAGCTACTTGCTGCTGTGATGACAGTGATCTTGCTTTAACTTCTTGCTTGCTTGTGTCATTACTTTACTATTTTAGTGTCAGCCTAGATTAACCAGCACATTCTGGTTGTGGCTCCCTAATGCAATCCTTCTGGAGCGGAATCACTTTCTTCCATCAGTGTCACATATTGAATTAAAAGACACGACAATCCCAGACAATCTCTAGTTATTTTCGGAAGTTTGCTTATTCATGAAATTGTTTTCCGCTCAGACTTCTGTCCTAACCCAGCAGTGACACCAGTAATCTTCTTGAGTCAAATCTGTGCTTGTGGAGTTTAGATGAGAGAAGAGGAAATATGCAGGGCTTTTGTTTGTTTGTGTTTTTTGTTTGTTTTTTTAACACTCTCGGGAAAAGCAGCAGATATCAGCACACATTGATAACCCTCTTGAGTTTACATGTTGTTGTTCAAATGTCAAAAATCCACCAGACGCTGATTTTATTTGTACATATTTCAAAGTAAAACCTTTCAGCAAATGTCTGCATTCATTTTTCATCCGTCTATCACATAAATATATTACTGTCATTAAGTATCCCCTGGAATTAAGTCTTTGATGTTTTCACCAGGTGATATAGTATTTTCAGACAGCCTCAACAGATTTGTTCTCCTTTTCCTAATTCAGATATATTCTGGCCTGGGGAGTAATTGAAGTGGCCATTTTATGTTCTTAATGCCATAAATTGGAGTGGGATTTGCTGTTCAATAGTTATGCCCCAAGACATCAATCTCAAGTATCTTGAGAGCGAGAGACAAAGAGAGAAAGACAGAATACGTGACTTAAGCCTTAACACTGAGTGCTCCAATTCACTGTCCACTGGTTTTCAAACAGAGACTGGTCAAAAGTCTTAGTGAACCATAGAGCCTTCTCGGGCTCTTGATTGTAGATGGGACAGATGGACATATGATTTCTTAGAAAATTAAAAAAACAGACATAATGTGCTTTGTGAAGTCTGAAGGAAGATAAGTGGTACTTTAGGAGGGAGGAAGTGGTGGAGTTTGGGTCAAGGAGAATTTAAGAGAAAAGGTAGGGGGGGGGGGGGTAAATATTACACACATCAGCATGTGCACACATTCTCAGCATGACTCACTTCATATTATTTTGCGAACATTTATATGATTTTTCCCTGTATGAGCTGCATCATACAGAGCATACACATATGTGTCCTTGATACAGCCTGTGCATTTGCTGCATAGTCAAAAGTCTATTTTAAAAAATAAGTTCCTACTAGCATAGCATTTGGTATTCTGAACTCTAATGTCATTAAGATAAAGTTAGTTTATGTAATAGTGTGTAATCACTCTTTGAGTCTGTAAAATGACCTTCCATCCATGTCATCTTCAGAGGCACAGTGATGGAATAATAACCTAGAGCCAATTACTGTCAGTAATCCTTCTGAGTCTAACTTATGGGCAACACTAAAGATCATTCATTAATAATATGATCGCATAGTTGTATTTAAGAATGGCAACTCAGTTTTGACAGGCGATAAGTACATATTTCATAATTAATGTCATGTACTGCGGAACAGGTTAGCCATACAGCAGAATATTACAGGGATTTACCATCTTCAGGCTCAGAATTGGCTCACTTACACACGCCACACTCATCTCAAGATGAACTGTATATGTGGTGAATAACTAGGGGTAATGTAATCCAGGAGATGCTTAATCACAGGCATGTGTGTATATAATACAGTAAATAAAACAGTAAAAGTAAGAAAAGACTGGCTGGGGAAGACTATAGTGCTTGCTGCTTGACAGAGATCCAAGTGTCAGAAACTAAAAACAGTCCGTTGCCTGAGTCTTTGTCCTTATCTGGCATTTTACACCAATGTCCAGCTCCAATGAGAATCAGTTGGAAAAGATGAAAGTATCGGCTGTGATTAAAATCTCAGAAGAACTACTGGTTATTTGTGTATCTCCTGCTTCTGAACTGTGCAAAATTCCATTATGTGAATCAACAAAGCCATTTTTTTTTTGTCTCTGAGGGGGAGTTGTGATTTGATATCTAACATTTTTGACTGTCTGGACGAGGAAGCATGAATGAATTTCCCCTGCAGCTCAGAGCAGCAGTGACAATGGTCTGATAGGTTTTGTGTGAGTATAATGCAACTGCAGGCCCTCCATGCATGTAATTTTGTTTAAGATGATTTACTTCCACGTCTGAGATATGAAACACATAATGTAATAGGAGATGCATAGACCCAACACCAAGGCTAGCGTGCATGGGTGCACACCCATGTGTGTGTGTACTCTTTTTCTCTCTGTCTTTGGCCAAATTCTGAAGACAAAGCACTATCATTAATCATGAGCCTTGTTTGTGTGTTTAACAACAGAGGCACAAAACTAAGCATGCATTATTTGAGTGTGATGCTTTTTTTTCTTTCCCCTTTTAATTTCAGCCTCTATTAAATTCACACAAAGAGAGCATAAGTAGGTGCTAGCATGTAAAATTTGTCGCCTCACCAGTGTGTGACTGAGTGTGGCAGTCAGGGTTACGATACATAAGTCAAAGAACGTAAATAAGACTTTAGAGAAGTGAGGAAGGAGAAACCTGACTTCAGTAGCTACAGATGACCATAAAGAATACTCAAATAGTACTGTGTGCAGCTGTTGCTAACATGCGTTGTCACTTTAAAATAACAGATTATATCATTTCTAAACTTGCAGACCCTCTAACCACAAGTGGGTCTGAAAGTAGTAGATGACTGACCTACAGTACACGTTAGCTAGCAGACTCCACTGCAGGAGGCCTAAAAGCAAACACTTTTAACAATTAGCATGCATATGCATTTCCTGTCTGTTTGTTTCCGCCGGCATGTGCGTACTCTGAACGTATCAGTTCAGAGCAGATTCCATGCCTATTACGGCCTATCTGCTTATGAGCTGCACTCCCTTCATCTGATGTGCTGCATGGCTGCCAAGTGGGATTATTGAGAGAACAGCAAAGTATGAGGTGTTTATCCTGTCCATGCCAGAGTGGGATTTCACAGCAAAGACAAGTACAGCACAATATGGGTGCCATTTGCCAGAACTTAGACACCTTTAAGACATTTTAACTGAATTTTTTAAAAATTTTGTTTTAAAGTAAAACACATGCCTCATCTGACATTTTCAATGTGTGACTTTTAAAATCAATAAAATGATGTGAGATATGGCAAAGATACATGGCACACACTTCCATAAATGTCAAGTAGCCTCACATTTCTGCTGTACTGCAAAGGTAAAGGAGAATAGGCATCTTTTTGATGTGTGCACTCCAGAAAGGTGCACCTTTGATAGATTAAAGAACACATTGGACAGGAGCTTCCTTATTTTGACATCAAAAAAATATTAGAAGAAGAGCCACACATTTCAATGTTAGGTGCTACGTATCACTAGAAAATTGAAAGGTTTCAAGACACCCTTGTAAATATATTCTTTTTCATATTTATTTGGGCATATGTACTATAAAAAAGTTGATAGATGAACTGAGAGAATGAGCCATCTTTGGGCCATTACAATGTATTTGGTCTTAAATGGACTTGCATCATATGAATTGGGACACACATGATCCTGGCTCAGTACACATCTCTATGGACTGTATACTGGCTTATAGCAGAGTTACAGTGGCCCTGAGATCCTAATGTGATGCTTAAGAAGGCAGGTAATACAAAAATACAAGCAAGGTACATAAAACAATACAAGCCGACTCTTCAAAGCAGGAAATTAAAGAATGTATTTTTAATTTCCATGTTTCATATATTCCAAATAGCCTATCTACTATTAACCATAGATCATTTCCATCTTTGGTTCCTATTTTCTATATTTGCTGCTTATTTCTGATTGTATTTTCTTCTCAATAAGCAGCCTTTTGTGTAAATGCAGCATGTGCTGTCAGATTAATGATGATGTAATTCCTTGTGCTTTGTCTGTTTATATACAAATTTTTGCATCTTTTTTTCAGCTGCAGTGCATTGAGCTTTCTAGGCCACTCACAAAGAAAAAACTACAGAGTTAGAAAATTAGTTTCTTAATATATTTCAGTAATTTTCAGGGATGAGAATTTTAGTATAGTAAGCTAAAAATATATTTATTAGCACAGTCTCAAATATGACTTCAGATCTTATAAATAGAAGCTTATTTTGCCCAAATACAAAAACACAATAATGACATTAAAATACTTTAAATTGTGTGTAATTATGAATGAACTCACTTTATTTATGATTTCATCCAATTTAGTTTTAAAGTGATTTGGCAAAGTTGCATGTCTTTCTTTAAAGCAGTATTTTGAATAGGATACAAGGAAAAAATGGACTGTGATTAATTCCATGACATACCACAGTCACAATAAAAAAAATTATAGTACTAGCAAACTCTATCACCAGTAGTTCATGGATATTATTCTTATTACTCTATTACCAGCTATGATAGACTTTTTTCTTTTTTGGATATTTAAGCCTATAATTGTGAAGATGGTTAACTCAATGAGCGTGAGGTACCGTGGCTGCAAAACAGGTCCAAGTCATCACCACTCTGCTCAGGGCCACAATCCACCACTCTGCTGAATTGTTGGCATAAGATGTTTGTGATAATATGCTGCATTTGTTGTTTGCCAAATGTGGCACTGTGCATTACGGCCAAACCTCCACTTTGGTTTCATCTGTCTGACGGACAATGTCCCTGAAGCCTTATATTTGTTCAGCAAACCTAACCTATGCCTCCGTGTTTTTTTTTAGAGAGAAGAGGCTTTCTCCTCCAACGCTTCCAAACAAGCCGTGCTTGTTCAGTCTTTTTCTAATTGTGCTGTCATGAACTTTAGCTAAAGTCTGTAGCACTTGGGGTTTTTATTTATTTATTTATTTTTATTTTTATTTTTTTTTGGGGGGGGGGGGGTCTCTGAGCATTATACAGTCTGACCTTGGAGTGAGGTTGCTGGGATATTCACTCCTGGGAAGATTGCGGCATTGTGTTAACACACATCTGAATGCTCCAGACTAGCAAAGTGACAAATAGAGATGCTCACGTTTGCTGACAATTAATTAATCAAGTGCATTTGATTAGTAGCACCTGGCTGCTGCTTATCCTCTTAATTCCTGTGGAATCAGTACGGTGGTTTTTCAGAGGACTGCAAAGAGTTCTGTGAATACTGTGAATACAGGACTGTAGGTAAATGTTCTTCTTGCTTAGCATGATTTTGGATTTTGGTAAGTGCATTGGTGTAGAAGCATAACTTGTTGGGGGGGGGGGGCTTTTAAAACTTTATTTTGGGAATTTAGCAAACTTTTTGAGTATTTTTTAATCAAATCTGACTCCTCATTCTATAAATGCACATTTAGTGTCTACTCATTTATTTAGACAGGTGCCTAAATAACTGCCCAAATATCTGAGACTATGCCAAGATGGTTGCCAAGTGGCAAGAATTGCTTCTACAAACAAAAGCTCTGCAAAATTAACAGATGTACTGCTGACAACTTTACAACAGTAATTTGTGATGTCAGGCAGCTGGGAAGGCAGGAAGCAGATTAGTGCTGATTAACAATTAAGCACAGCTGTGGGTAACAGGAGGCCACACAGAGGACATCTGCTGGACAGGTGGGGAATTGCACAGGCAGCAAAACCAGAAACACCCCCCCCCAAAAAAAAATAAAGTAAAATAAATGCAGAGATTGGTAAAAAAAAAAAGAAAAAAAAAAGAAAGAAAGAAAAACAGCTGTGATGATGGCATACAAATAAACACAAACACAACAGCTGCTTAATTTCCTGATGTTACATACATAGTATTTGCCGAGAGCTGCTGCAAAATCAAACTCACTTTTCACAACACAGCTCAACCCTGTCATAACAAAAGTAATTCTTTGTGTCGTGCTGCATTCCTCCACACAGCCAGGAGCAAGCTATAGCACACTGCTGTAAATAGTTGTTTCTTTTCAATTCCTCTTTCTGATGGGACATTTTCAACATTTTGTTATAGATAAAAAAAAAAAAAAAAATGCTTGCACAAAATATGTTCCTTTGCTCTGTGTGTGTGTGTGTGTGCGCACGCACGCACGCACGCGCCTGATGTGCCTACAGTTTAATGGGACACTGAACAATTTAAAACACTGGATGAGGAACTGACATCACACTAAATTGCTTTTACAGCAGTTTGTACTGAGACTGGGGGGCTACATGCAGACTATACTGTGTATATGTGTGTGTAGTTTGTGTGCATGGAGGCATTGGGGTTGTGGTTTTTTTCAAACACCCCTGGAAGACAGAGTCTAACAAGCTGGAAAGCAAAAACCTCATTTGTTGTGTGCCTGTCTTACCTCATCTCTGTTTGTGTTTGTGGATGTTCACGTGTCCATGTGCAGCACTCACAAATACTATAGATAGTGACGGATAGAGAATAGAGATGTATGATATGTGAAGCGGTCCCCATGCTTTGGATGCACTCCTGTGTTGTCCTCATCAACTTATCTTCTAATCCCTTTCTCCTACATCCCTCTACACCACTTAGCCACCCACTCTCCTTTCATCTATTCTTCTTTTTTCTCGGTTGTGTATCTCCTATCCACCTTCTCACTTTCATTTTTCTTCATTGGGGTGTTTGTGCATGAACAAGCTGTTGGTCTTTGTTAGTGATGGGCATATTTGCAAGCCCTACAGCCACCTCATATGGAGATAAAACTCTTGAGCTCTATGTTGACACAAATGTCCATGGAATGGTACTCAGTGTAAGGATCCAAGTGTCATTAAGAGTCTGGATAGTATCTTTGGAGACTGGGTGACTGTAACTCTTATTTATTGTAATATCTACCTCAAGGATTCTTGCAATTTAATGGGTGCATACAGAACACACAGCATTCTACCCTTTGTGCATTTGTGTGCACCCATGTGACTAATGAACACATCGCTTGATGTTAGCAGTTTCAGGTTAAGGACAGCTGTGTGTCTCTCGTGGTTGTCTTTGCTGTTCATCCACGCACTCCTCCTTTCATTTCTTCTTCTTTAGAGTTTTCAAAGCAAGGGCAAGGTCAGTAAAGCAGCGTAGAGAAAAAAGTGTTCAGTGGTGCATAGTTTGTTCAAGGTCTGCTGCAAAGTAAAGTTGACTGATGGGCAGAATCCTTTCTTTTGCTCCCTTTTCCAACCAAACCTCTTGATACAGCAGGATTGCAGAATCATCATGGGAGAAGGAGGCCCGAGAGAGATGTAGAAGAAAGAGAAATGAAGAGTTATGCGGACATACTGTGAAAGAGTCAGAGAATTAAATAAAAAGTAAGAACATAACACCAGTGAACAATGTTCAGGGTGAACTACAGTTTATAATCATGCAGTGGTTAGAAAAGCACACATCCTCGTATCTCTGTAACAGTATGACAGTTGTGTAGGGAAGAGTTGTCCTAATTATCTTCTGAAGGCAGTGAAAATGTGCAGCTTTATCTGATCCATGCGTGAAAAAAAAACAGAGATATAGAAGCCTTCTCTTGTCCAACAATAGAGAGACGCATTTACACTTCAAACCCATGGTACACAAAGCGACCCCACATCCAACAGCTGTCTGACTGCACAATGACGGGTCGTTAGCAAAGGGTAGATGCAAAGCTGTCAACATAAATGTAAAGCTCTATTGATGCTGACACAACAGTATGATGGTGACACAGTAGTGCAGTGGTTAGTATTGTTGCCTCACAAAAAAAAAAGGGATTTGCATGTTGTGCCCATGCCTGCGATCCAAAGGCATGCACAGTAGGTTAATTGGTGGTTCCAGATTAGCCGCAGATTTGAACAGGTGCCTGTAACCGTGTTTGTCCTGAATATGAAAAATACTATAATGCACTGATTTAATTTTTTCTGACCATCTGCTTAACCATTAGCACGAACATTGACATCAGTGTAGCGTGCTGCAAGTTATCATAATTATGCAATAAAAGCCAGCTGTTTATTCAGAGGGATGACAGAAAACCATTCATTCAGCTGTGCTGCAGGGTCAGCCAAAACATTAGCTAGGATCACTTGGTATAGGTTGTAATATTGTAATTATTTTTATTCTGTTGTATATAAAATCTCAAAGTCTTTTGCACCACAACTATCATCTTCTAGTATTGTTCTTCTCTCTTTTTTGCATGGCATCTGGCTTCTCTTTTTTTATACCATGTTTAAAATGAGCACAGTTGTGAAGGTCACACAGACATTTTCAGCTGAAACCTTTTCCCCCACACATGTGTTCAGTGTGTTAAAATCAAACATTTTAATACTAGCAAAAATTGTATTGCATCACAAATCAGTGTACAAGCCTCTGTTGCACAGCAAAGATTGTTTAAATTATTCAGCCAACCAAGATCAACTACAGTTTGGTTCAGATTCATGAAATACATTTTCAAAATAGCGTTATTAAGTATTAATTAAACATGTTTAATAAACTGTAAGTTGTGAGAGCTTACTAAGTGCAGGCCATCTTTTAGGGCATTTTAGTCAAAATGTAAAGATCTCTACTGCAGTTCATGTATTTATTTCACAAAACGCCACATCCAGTGCAGAATAGCTAACTCGGTTCAGGCCAGCTAGAGCTGTAGGAAAGATTTTCAGGTATCACACCCCAACACTGTGCAATTTACTGCTCAATTTGTGCAGAATAAAAAGTATTTTAAATATCAAAAGGCTCACAAATGATCAGCTCACTACTGAGAAAATCTGAAGACAGTATGAGTCATCTTTTTTTCCTTTTTTAGACATACAGTATTGTTGAATTTGACATTCAGTGCTTTTTTATTCAGTTATTTGGACGTTTCTTCTGGAGGAAAGATTTTGCTTCCTACATGTCTGTGGGATTCTTTTAACATCTCAGTAATAACTTTTTGACTTAAGAAAAAAAAGGAACACTGTAATAATAATAATAAAGTGTCTTGCTGCATGCTCATCTTAAATGTCCTTGCCAGTAGAATGCCACAATGTTTGCTGCCCTCACTGCAGTCTTTGTCTTAATTTGACATTGAGATGTGTTAATACAGATGATAAAATGAAGCCCCGTGTGAGACAACTGCTCGTGTGAATAGTGTCTGTGCTGAAATGTGCTGTCACTGGCATTAGTTCCAGAGAGTCATTCAGCAGAGATAAGGTCAGAGAGATAGTTGGTATTGTGGGAGGTTATTGTGTGCGCAATTGTGTCTGTGTTTGAAAGGAAGAGAAACAGAAGTAGAAAGCTTCGAGCTATAACAAATGGTCTATTCTGCAGAGGACGAGAGCCCTGTCACAAAGCTGCGATAGGCCCTAATGTCAGAGAAAGAGCGGTGAGGAGAGGAAGGTGCCCGTGTCAGTTAGAACATGTACGTTGTGAGAGGAAGTGCCTTAAAGATTCATACAGGACAGACCACAGAGCTAGATATCAGACAGAAAAAAAAAAACACGACAGATGTCGGTAATGCTGAGGTGCTGGTTAAAAGGTTAATATTTAGTTAATGATTTCTTGTGATGATTCTCAGGAGGAGATCCTTTAAATTATCCAATGTGCCTTTTCCTTTAGTAAATGCCCTCTTCTTCAGGAAAAAATATCCATGACTAAGTCCTTCAGACATGAACAGTTCTAATATGGCCATCATGGTTCTACTGTCATGTACATTTATTTTTGCCACTTAAAAAAAAAAAAAAATTGCCATCCATAATTCGAAATTTTGAGTTAGCCCTGCCAATCAGGAAGCTCCGTGAACGTACGTCATTTCCTTGTTACCCGGAAACAGGAGGCTGAAGGCATCAGCTGTCCAACAGTTCAACATGAAAACATTTATTCCATACTTTTCATACAGCTTGTATTTGCTAGAAAGCATTCAAATGTCAGAAATCTGATGACAGTTTGTTCACGTATGCTATACACTGCTAGCTAACTGATACTGTTGCTACCCGATTTTGAGTGCGCATGCGTTGGTGTCATCTGCTTCCAGGTAACAAGGAAACGACCTCTTTCATGGAGCTTTGTGATTCACACTTAATTTCCACTTAATTTCTCAAAATTTCAAGATACCTAACTCGAGATTTTGAGAAAATAACTCAAATTTCGAAAAAGCATCAGCTGACTCTGTGAAGCATTGTGATGCAATGATCACCTTAAGAACCAAGGAGCTGGTCAACTCAAAAAAAAAAAACCTAAAAGAGTATTCATGACTGTGCCAGAAAGCTACAAATGATAATGAAACACTAACAGAAATCTTAATTATGTAAAAAAAGAAAGAAATAAACTGATTTCCAGCATATATAGGTTGAAAATAAAACACTGATAGATTTTAATTAATATCTAGAATTACCACAGAGCTTATTTTTTACTGCTCATAGTCACTTTAAGCCACCTGGGAGATATGGTGCCTCTTACATGTTCTGTTAGGAACAAGTATTAAAATGTTACACATTAGGTTTCATCACACTGGCGTTCAGTACCTTACAAAATCAAACAGTTTTCAAACTCACAGGCATACAATATAAATACTACTGGACCACAAAGTGACAAATAGGTTAGGCAGAATATGTTTTCTGTGCAGCATTATAAAAAAAGTGGAATCTTGAGTTTGGATATTTTACTGGGTGTAAACACCATGAAACCTAGCTAAGTCTTTAAACTTGTGCTGATGCTGCACATATTCCTCTACAGTATGCATACTTGAAGTCATATTGGATGTAAATTTAAACCAACGTAAAGCTCCTTTCATCAGTTTTTTTGCATTAAAAAAAATCATCAAAAGAACTACATGTACCGTGAAAGGCCTTACTCATACATAAAGCATAAATATAATAAGCATATTTTTCAAAAGCAGGCATTTAAGTATATAACATTTAGACCTCTTCAAAGGCAGATTGTTCCATGTGCATAAAACCCAATAACTGTCTCACAAAGACAAATTTGTCTTCCACTTTAAAGAACTAAGATTTATGGCAGAGACCTGAGAGACTGCTCTGCTTCATAGATTGGATAAAGATTGCTATTAACACTGTTTCAGCTAAGTGGACCTCACTGCATGATGTAACCTGCACAAAGGGACATGTTCTAAAGTCGCAACATCTTAGCGCATACAGTATACTCCTACACGAATACTACAAAATATGCAGAGTCACTCTGCAGGAATGAAGCAAAAGGGCTAAACATCACAGTGGGTTAAGAATTAGAGATGAAGGCAGAGAGGACACACGTGATAAATGATACTAGAAGAAATGGGATGTATGTGTGCGCATGTGTGTATGAAGGATACATCGTGCATAGAGAAACTGTGAAGGGAGTTTCACTTAGTGGAACGCTGAATGAATGAAGGCTTTAATGCAGAAGGAGAGCAGCGTGAGGGGCGAGCACAGAATGAAGAATGAGAGGGGAGGGATTCCGAAGAGAGTGATAGAGGAGGAAAGAAGAATAAATGATGAGAAGGTGGAGATGGAGGCAGAAGGATAAAGGAGAGGCTTGCAGGGGGAGAAAAAAAAGTTATGAGATGGAAGGGAAATGGATGAGACACAGTGCAGATAAAAGTAGAGAGTGAACAATGAGAAAAGTGGGGGGGGTGGGGAGAGGCTGATGAAAGAAGTGTCAGAGAGACGGCATAAACAGTGTCCTTTTTAATAATGTGGTCTCATATTCAGCGTGTTATTTTTGTAAAAACAAGTATATGTGCAAAAATTAAATCCCTAGAGAAAAAGATGGGACATTATACAAAAATACTGATAATTCCCTCAACTTTTATCTAAAGGGAGACTTTTGGCCCTGAAGTTCACAGCCATATTTCACACTTACTACATTTAGAAAAACATCGTAGCCAATGCTCATATAACATATATTAAATTCAGACCTGTACTGGTTGCAAGAAATGTGACTTATTGTCATCTCTGTTAGCACATATGTCAGAAGAAGAGGGTCAGTTAGCATCTGTGTTCTGTACACAAAATCCCCCCACTGGTCTCTTATAGAAGTTTTTTATTGTTATTACATTCTTCTTCTTTGACACTGTAGTTAGAGGGCACACAAGCTTGATTGAGTTTTGTCACCACTTCCAGGGAGTATTAATCCTTGAGGTCTTCCCAAATTAAATAATTGATTGATTGTGTCACTATAACCCACCAGTGCAGCTGCAGTAGCTTTACCATACTGACAGAATGTAAGTCATTATTAATTAATGAATACCAAAGATGATTATCTGACCTCAGATTTTTTTTCTCTTCTCCCCATGCCTTTCTCACCATTTGTCTTGCTCCCTGTCAATTTCTGCTCCTCTTATCCTCAATTTCTCTGCCTTGCCTTCTCTTCCACCTCAGGGCGAGTGTTCCTCTAAGTGCTACAACATGTTCATCATAGAGACAGTATGTGTGGCCTGGTTCTCCCTCGAGTTCATCCTGCGGTTCATTCAGGCTCAGAGTAAGCTGGACTTTCTCCGCGGGCCACTCAACATCATCGACGCTATGGCCATCCTGCCCTACTATGTTTCCCTGGTGGTGACAGAGAAGGACCCAAACCTGGAGCACGAGAGGCCAGGAGGAGGTAAGGGCTACTTGGACAAGCTAGGTCTGGTGTTGAGGATCCTGCGAGCACTGAGAATTCTTTATGTGATGAGGCTCGCTCGCCACTCTCTCGGCCTGCAGACACTGGGGCTGACGGTGCGGCGCAGCACCCGGGAGTTTGGCCTTCTATTGCTTTTTCTCTGTGTCGCCGTCACCCTCTTCTCCCCACTGGTCCACTTAGCTGAGAGTGAGCTCACAGGTACCCAAGACTTCACCAGCATTCCCGCCTCATACTGGTGGGCCATTATCTCCATGACGACAGTGGGCTATGGTGATATGGTGCCGAGGTCCATTCCAGGACAGGTTGTAGCGCTGAGCAGCATTCTCAGTGGCATCCTCATCATGGCCTTCCCTGCTACTTCCATCTTCCACATGTTCTCCCGCTCCTACCAAGAGCTCAAGATGGAGCATGACCGATTGTTCAAAGAGGAATGCGTGGCTGCTGCTGCGGCTGCTGCTGCCGCCGGGGAGCTGCAGGAGGACGGAGGCCGGGAGGACTCAGCTCCACCTGGACTGGGATTACGTCTAGATAAGGATACTGTGCACTCACTGGATTCTCTGGCTCTGTTAGGGAAAGGAGAAGCTGCTGGAAATAATAATCACAGCCTTCCAGCAGCAGCTTTCTGAACAGTATTCGCAAAGACTGACTCTATTCTAAACTTCTAAGATATGATTCCAGTAATACTGGTGCAGTATACAATGAAAGTACTGCAAACACTGTTTCTAAAAGGCCTCACTATCCACACAGTTCTGCGGGCATCTGCATTGTTTGGATAAAAAGAGATTAAACAAGCATTAAGCATTTCTTTTGCTCTTCAAACACTTCATAAGGAGTCAAAGTGTACACACTGAAAGACACAAAACCCTTTAAATTGGCTGGTCCGTTTTGTCCGACCAGAAAGCCTCTGCAGCAATCTAAAAAGCTGCCTCCATAAACATGCAATATTCAATCCAAAGTTGCTTTTCCTTCCACTGTGAAAATACCGACTGCAACTTTTAGTTTCATTCTCATTACTTTTTAATATGTTGCCTACAGTATGATTCATACTGTATACTAGCTTGAAGCCATGTTCTAAAGAGAAGTCTCAACAAACTGATTGTCCCATATGTGATGTAGATTCATCTCTCTTGTGTATATTTCTATGCTTGGAAGAAGTAATGGCTTCTTCATTCTCAAGTATAAACTCCAGGTAAACTGTTAAGAAATTGCGTAATTATTCAAAATGTTTTTGAATCAATGATGAAATGAAAGGATGGAGAGGGAAAAAAAAGTGTTTTTATTTTAGTGAAGAAGAGTGTGAGTGAGAGAGAGAGAGTGAGCGCTAAAAACCATGAAATGTACTTTGCAACGCTCCAAATAAAAGCTCTCCTAGTAATCTGAGAGAAATCCATTTTCTGTGCTGTAGTTTTTTTTTCCCTTTCTTTTCTTTTTTTTTTCTGGGTACGGTGCTCTAATCTCCTCGGCTCGCCTGAGATGCTCAATCAGAGTCCTGCTGCTGAACATTTCTGAGAGAAGAAGACACAGAAACAGCTGTCCCTGCCAGACAGATAAGTATTCTGTGAATTCTGTGGCAATCCGCTTCTTACATCGCCTTCTCGTTTTCATGCACACAATTATACACCACTGTGGAAGAGTGTCATGTCTTTCTACAAATTTAATGTTTTTAAGACAACAATCTCTGTAATGTAGTGCACAAATCTCTGCTTATTGTTGATCTTCAGGTCTGGAATAAATCTGTTCTTGTTTCCCTCTGTTTAATCCTGGGGTGGCCTCTGGACCTTTTGGAGTTCTTTTACTGAGAAGAGTAGTCTACAACATCATGGGGTCTAAGAAGGTTGTGGAGGCACACAGGGACATGACAGATGTGGATGTAATCTAGATTAAAGTTGGGATTAAAACCCCCACGGGCAAACGGGTTACTGCCTGAAACTCAACTTCATCCAATTGCTTCAAATAAGATTTATCTTTTTTCCACTCCCCAGTTATTCCAGTGCAATCTTTTGCTTTATTGTGGCTTCCCATCCAGCTTCCAGATTTGCTGGCCATATCTTGGAATTAGGATTTATATACATATTAACATGGTGAGATATAAAATATTATGCAGACAAAGTTCTTTATATATCTGTATACTCAGTGGGTCAAGAGACATTGATATTATAAACAGTATATGCTTTGTTGCAGCAGTGATCATAACGCACATGAACCTTTATTCTAAAAACAAATAACTGCAATTTGGCATCTCAATCAAAAAATAATAATGTGCTTTACTGTTTTTTTTTACTAGAAAAATACAAAATATTTTGGTAATTACCAATAAATTTAATTTAGGCTAGCTGTGGTATAAACCTTACATTGTGTTAGACCACAAAAATGAGCTATTCAGTTGCACCTCCATTCATATTTTACCAGCGGCAAGACATACACATTTTTAAGTTAAGTTTGTTTTTTCAGCCTTCTCACAGTTTCATTGTCAATTGCCCCCCAGCGCCCACATCCTAGGAAAAACAAATGCATGCAGTGACCCCTTCAACCTTTAGCAAGAAATACTCCTACTAAAACCTCAGCTTAAAAAAATGAGTAGGTGTGTGAGGCACATCTTGTCCATGCATCTGGACATGAGAGCGAGAGAGAAAATGTGAGGCGGGGGCGGGGGGTGCCTTTACAAACTTTTGATCTGTCTGCATGTTTTAACTTTGAGAATAAATTAGAAAATTTGAAATACTGTAGTATTATGTGGGATGCTGTTGTGTGTGGTGGCATTTGACTTGCTGAATAATAGTTTAGTTATATTGTGATAGCTGAACAGTCATGTATCTTAAGCTAGAGGAAGAAGACATAAAGACAAAGGCAAGCACTCAAGGAATAGAATCAAAAACCAAGAACCAAGAATGAGTGAGAATGAAAAACAATAATAAAAGAAAAAATAAGACAGAAACTGTGTAGTTACCACAAGAAAGGCAACCCTACTGTTGCCAACGAGTGAAACCTGGAGCTGTGCACTTTGTGTTCTGCAGGGGAGTCTATATGTCTTTGACAGCAACAAAGTATGTGATGAGCCTGCAGACAAGATCCTAAGAGAAGGCTGAAAGAGTGATGAGACATGCGATCCATCCCAATGAGATCTTGAGAAACAACTTCTGCTTTACTTGCCTGTGTGTGTTTAACTACAGTATGTGTATGTGCAAAACTATTAGATCTTCACCAAAATTACAATAAAAACCTGAATTATCCTAGGTTTATTTTTATTTTATTTTTTGTCAATTAAATGATACTTAATAGTTTCATAATATCACACTCATTTGTTCAAAGAGAGCTTACAGACAAATGCCTGATTTCAGTGGCTGCAGTTCGAGGATAGTCAATTAACATGAAGGTGAATCATTAAGTGTTAGTATGATGAGAGGTTTGTGTAAAAACAGCTTAATTGCTGAAGTTATGATCCACCCTTTGACTTACATTCTAATGAGTAACCCTCTTTAAATGCTTCAAGGACAGGTTTGTGAATCAGTGTGGCTGGGATGCTGAACTTAGTCTTTGAGTTTTATTATATTGTCACATAATTCACAGTTTTACACAGATAACAAAGGGCTCACTGGATATTGTTCAACATTTCTGAGGCTGCAGAAATGTCAGATTTGTACCTGATATCTGCAAAGATCCCCATGGTACTACTATATATATAACAGCTGGCAAGAACAATTAAAACAAATTTGTATACACAGGAGTTGTCTACTAATGAGAAATGTTGTATTAAGTTATTCGCTATGCATGTATTTAATTAAGTACTGTAATTCTGGATCAAGAAATAGCTATTTTACTTTGTCCAAAATTATGCCATTAAGGTATCTGTAATTTTTGTTATGGCTATCAATACTAATTAAAAACCATTACGATTTAAAAGAATACTGTATGAGCAGGTTTTAAATTTGTATATGTTGTGATGTCGTAATTAGCTAGCACTGTGAAGAGTTTGACCTTTTTTTGAAAATGCACTGGATAATTGCTCTTATTTTCTTACCTAACTATTTGAGTTAGGTAAGAGGATTTTTGCTACTGTTATGTTTGTATAGAGACAGTGCCAGGAGGCAATTAGCTCAGCTTAACATGATGATTTGAAGCAGGATTAAACACCTGCACGTGACCACCAGCCAGCTAAGTATCAATCATTTTTTTTCATGCATGTGTCTTTATCTTCTACAAACACTGTCCAAATATCCTTGAAAGCAGTTTTTCCATGGCCCTCCTGCCTGCCTGTCTGCTCTGGTTGCTCAGATGGCAAACTTTATGGTATCTCTAAATCTTGTTCTAGGTCTATTTGCCATTAATCACTGCAAAACAAGACCTACATATATTTCCAGGGTTGACGCCACAAAACTTCCCATTACCCTTACCAAAATAATGGGCCACTTCCTGTAAAAAAACTATGAAAAGCTGTGGTATATTGACAAAATAATTTTATTATTAAAATGATTCATTGTGGGGAAAATATCCCAACAGCACAGATAAACATAAGGCTGGGGTCATAAATGCCTTGGTTAAAAAAATAAATTAGTGATACTGTGAGCTGGTACCAATAATTTTAAAATGTTTTAACAGTTTAAAAAAGTGTTGCTTCAGTAGCAAATGTCCTTGAAAAGATCTATTTAAAACATTAATCTTTTTTTTTTTTTTCTATAATGAGTAAGTGGCTTTTTGGGCAGCACTTTACTGTCTAGCATCAGTAATGATTCGTGGCAATACATCAATGGCATCAATAAAGCTTCTGAACTACACAGACCCATCCAACCATCAGCTAAAATATTTATTGCCTTATATGCATCTTTATTGCTAATATGAGAATATTTATCCCCATGATTAGATTCCCGAACAGAAAAACTAGGTTTGGAAGTTGAATGTTGCTTGATTAATTTCTAACTTTTAAGCGAAGTCCAGTCTGCCAGCTCAAATTTGGGTCTAAAAACATGAATTCAGTTTGTTATTTGCCTAATTAATAAATAACAATATAATTTTTAGTTTTAAAAAAAGGTTTTGGCAGATTTCTAAAAGATTTGTTTTTTCTTGTGTTTATGACAGGTAGTCTAGTAAATTTGTTAAGCACTGTATATTCACACATGTTACAATATTCCTTACTCCAAAATTAAGTGTGCATGTATCGTAACACTGTATCCAGAAAGCATTCAGTTCAGTTCAGTTTTGTTTATACAGCACCAGATCACAACAACAGTCACCTCCAGGCGCTCATTCAAACTCAATTAATGAACTGAGTGATCTTCTAGAGCCTTATCAGATTTTTGTCTAGTTTCATGCTGTGGAGAGACCCACCAGTCTTCAGCAATCCAAACCCCCAAAAGACACAAGAACCAAGAAAGGAAGAGAAGCAGCTATTTAATATTCATAGCCAGCTTTGCTTTCAGCCTACATCTATACTGATGTCAGCTAAGGCTACAGTTAAGAGGTGCTAGCTTGTCTGACCTGAGGTATGAGTTGCCAGAAGTATGCTGTAATTTTAACGATGAAGCCAGCACTTGACTTTCAGTTGTTCTTCAGCCATGAATTGATAAAGGATTAAGAAAGGGGTGAGAAAAGGGTGTGTGTATGTGCTTGTAGAGACAAGTGAATTAAGCTGTTTGTTTTCAGCCCTTGTGCAGTTCTTGTGAGTACAAGTGCTACATTATAGCTTTTGTGATTTCAAGTTTTAAAGTTTCATTTTGTTGATACTGATTTTTAGCAGTTTTGGTTAATTTGTATTCTAGCCCATGAAAAAATTAGGAAAAAAGAAATTTGAAAAATATTTCATAGTACTGGTATTACTGGTTGTAACACAGCAAACATGCCATTTCAAAAAATGGTTACCCTCAGTCTGCTGTGCACAACATATACCATGATATTTTATTATTATTATTATTATAATACAGTATTGATATGGGATTTGCTTTTGTACTTAAATCATTAAGTCAACAAAGGCAGATATCTTGCATGATCTACCTTGTCTACTCAAATAAGAGAAGTGCAGTATATTTCCAGCTTTTAGGACACGTCAGACAGACCATCTCTTATAGTCTTCTACATGTGAGAAAGAACAACCTCAGATTAAATTTGATTCTCTTAAGATTATCTGGGGTGTAAATGTGAAAAGAATTTAAGAAATCTTTGTGGGCTAGAATTTTAGCAACAGCCTCAGCTTAAATGAATTTGTTAAATCAATCATTTACTCAAAAACTTGGGGGTAGGCTACTGTAATCCCCTGCTTTATAGCATCAGTAAAATATATTTTTGCTCTTGCAACTGATCCAGAACCCAGCTTTTCAGCTCATTTAGAATCACCAATTAGCTTAACATGGATGTCTTTGGACTGTGGTAAGAAGTACGGAGAGAATCCATGCAGACACTCCCAGAACAGTATTACCCCAATATATAATATATATTATATTATCCTGTGCTCACTTTTTAAAATATATTATAAAGCACTTAGTAACTGTGCTTCTTATTGATTTATTTTTGCTGTTGTTGTTTGGGTGCATTTTATGGATATTTGATCAAAGAATCTGGAGTTTGGAGACCAATTCTACCAAAGTTACTTTGTAACTTCATCTGTATGACATCTTGTAGTCATAACATCAACTCAAACACAACCAATTTGTAAATGTCAAAGATTTTCCTATACCGTATATTTTACCTTGATTATACACTACATCTGTGATACTGGGAAAGGCCACCACTAAACTTTTTTCTTCTTCTTTGTTATAACAAGTAATTTTCTTAATTCCTTCCATGTCATGAGAAGCCTTTTTGATTCCTGTTGTAGGCGTCACAGTGGATGCACAGGATGAGATATATGGTAAGATATGTATCCTGTTAAACAGCACATGGAATATCAAAATAGAAAGCCCTATGGACAGCATATCCCACCATCTAGATAGAGAGCACTTGGCTGCAAATTGAATGAGGTGAAGTTCAAGGTGTCTTCTCACCCTAACGGAAGAGGGAAGAAAATACATGCAGGATTCTACCATTACTGTTCCACTGTAGGGACAGTTTGCTCCATAACAAAACAAAAACAAGCTGGTTTGAAAGTTTGTCAGTGGGAAATCAGAGGATGTGTGCAGATTTGATGAAAATGTAAATCAACTATGAGGACAAACAGAAGAACTGCAAAGGGGTGAGATGAGAGAAAACTGGAGTAGACAGAGAAAAGAAGAGTCTCTTAAGTGTTTTCTTATCTAAAGCCAAGCACATTTTTCTGCTCCATAATGAGCTGAATTATGTGCTCAGACTCAGAATTTGCCCTTTATTGCATGTCAGCCTCACTTAATGATCCACTGCTCTTTAATACCTTATAATATCAGAGGACTCACACAAACACCCTTGTATAAAGACAGTGGACACTGTAAGACATTAACACAAACATGTTTAAAGTACCTGAGAAAGCTCAGGTGGAGGAAAGCTCAGGTAGCTACAACAAACCCCCATAATAATTAAGTACTCCCCAGAGGAGACAGATCAGTGCTTCACAGCCTCAATAAGACTGGCAGCAGGTTTTAGCCAATGAAATATTTTAACATCCACTGCACAGATGATGTTTACTGTCTGTAAATATTCATGCCCTAACGCTAACCCTGATTAACTCTGCTTACCAGGGACCTGCAAGCTAACACAGAGGGACAAAAAGGGGAAAACACGACAGGCTTTGTGGAAGCCAGACTAGTATCAAACTCAGTATAATAGGCTATACAGTCATTAAACATTCCAAAATTAATGCTGGCTTTTAGATTGTGTTTAACTCAAAGATTGCCTGAGTCTAACCAGATAACTATTTACAACAACAAAACTAACCTCTTCAACCTCAGCAGCCCGGTGCCAATGGAAGTAAATTAAGAGGGAAGAGGAGAAAAGAAGAAGCAAGCAGGTAACATGCATACACACACAGAGTTCTAAACAATGTGGCTGCTAACGCATAATCCAAATCTTTGATGTACCCAATCCAGCTGAAATACTGTATCAAATGCATATAAAAAGAGAATGCAGTGATTTGCAAATCTCATAAACCCATATTTTATTCCCAATAGAAAATAGAAATGTTTGGACAGGACTACTGTGTAGCATCCCATCTTCTTTTAACAACAGTCCGTAAATGTCTGGGAACTGAGGAGACCAGTGTTACAGTGTCACAGCATTTTCTGAATTGAATAACATCCAAAAGCACTGTATTGTAACAACAATGACTAACTTAACAATCTCTGGTTCAGACACGGGCTGACAAACTTTAAACTATAGCAGTGGCAATGTGCAAGATTTCTAATAATAGCAGGAAAAGCTTAAACTACCCAGGGGGGCCCCACCTGACTCCAATCACTATGCAAGTGGATTCTGGATTCTGTTTAAATAAACCTAATGAAAATAAGAAAATGCCGCTAGTCTAGTTTTAACTGGAAGGCAGAGACACTTCATGACATAACTTCCACTAGCACTGCATTGTTTCTTTTATTTATTTTGATGTTTAACATTAGCTAACTTAGCTAGCAGTGCAGCCTGGTGCGTCCAGCTCTTTGTAACACGACTGAGTCGAGCACAGGCTGGGAGCCAGAGTCCCAACAGACTTTAAAATCACCACTGAGCATTACTAATAAGTGTAAATTGTCAAAAATAAATAAATAAATTCCACGTATGAATAATATGGAGTTGTCTAGTTATAATTACTTTGTTCTTTAACGCTGCATTTTCATTACACTAATACCATGTTTTGTTTCATTTATGAAAGTGTAGTACCAAGCCAAAGAAAAGTATTTACTTTTTAAATTTATGTTTTATCAACAACTAAAGAGAACCACTGTGGGAAAAAAATTCCTGTTACCTACTTTGAACAATGTTACTATGTAAAGCTAGAGGCCACTTGGAGTACTACCTGTGTATGTGTTAATAAATCTAATTAAAACTAGACAATTTTTTAAATAAAACACTCATTGGCCACTCCATTAGTTACACCTTGCTAATACCATGTTGGACCCCTTGTTGCCTTCAGGACTACTTTACTTCTTCGTGGCACAGATTCAACAAGGTGGATTTTGGTCCATACCGACATGATAGCATCACACAGTTGCTGCAGATTTGTTGACTGCACATCCATAATGTGATTCTCTTGTTCCACCAGATTCCAGAGGTGCTCTGTTGGACTGATATCTGGTGTCCATGGAGGCCATTTAAGTTCAGTGAACCCATTGTCATGTTCAGGAAACCAGTTTGAAATGATTTAAACTTTATGGCATGGTGCATTGTTCTGCTGTAAACAGCCAACAGATTATGGGTACACAGTGGTCATAAAGGGAATGGCATCATTAGCAGCAATACTCACTTAGGCCAGGGCATTGAAATGATGCTCAGATGGCCCAAAGTGTGCCAAGAAAATTACACCACCAGCAGCCGCCTGAACTATTGATATAAGGCTGGATTGATCCATGCTTTCATGTTGGCTATGCCAAATTGTGACCCTACCATCTAAATGTCACCAGAAATCATCAGTGAAGATAAAATGTTTTTAAAAAGTCATGGTTGTTCATTTAAATATTCATATAAATATGTGTTAAGTGATAACATACTAAGTGGAAATGGCACACATTACCTGGTAAACAGTGGCATGTTTGCACTGTGACTTGAGTGGATGTGGCTCAGTAAAGAGCGAGTTGTCTACCTCCTGGTTTGATCCCCCAGCTTCACCCACCATGTCAAGGTATCCTTGGACAAGATGTATGAACGCTGAGTTGCCACTGATGCATCTATTGGAGTTTGAATGTGTGTCAATGTTAGAAAAGTGCTGTGTCAGTGTGTGTGGGACTGGGTGAATGAAACATGTAGTAGGAAGTACTTTGAGTGTTCAACTTGAGTAGTAAGGTACTAATCCATGTATCAGTCCATTCTGAGAGTTTTGGAGATATACAGTATCATATTCAGCCTGTTGGAGAATTTATCATAATTGTGTTGTTACTTTGTAATATTAGATTGTTTAAATGTTTTTCATTTTTTGCTCATCATAAACACACCAAGAGATCAAATTATATACGCACAAATATAATCAAGATGGTACAGTCACACTCATGATACAGCAGTAAATATTATGTAATTAAATGCAATTAATCCATGAAAGAAAAGGCAAAGTGGGAAGCAACATATCCTGCTATTGAAGCACTGGGAATGCTACAGAATTAAGCGGCAGTATTCCCCTGTGAAATCATTATTTATAAAACAAACACTCCAACACCAGCTGATCCCGCTCATTAAGTCCAAGCTCCGTGTGTAAACACTCATTCCTTGTGTTTACAGGTAATATGAGAGTGAGGAACCTTGTACTTGTGAACAATCTCCTGTTTCAACACATTTTTCACATGGAGACCAGAGCAAGACATGAGTAGGTGAGGAAGACCATTCATTTTTTTTTTAAGATTCACTTTGAACTTCTGCAGATTTTTCAATATTTTATGAAGGAATGCCAGTGTCTTGTTTAATCTTCTGGTGGAAACAGCAAATTAGCTTTAATAGTACAGGTTACAGAATTCTGGGGGAGGTGGCAAAACAACAACAACAACAAAAAAAAAAATGTAAATGTGAAATGCTTTAATGAAGATGGCAGACAACAGCCGACTTATTCTGTGAGCAGCAGTGATCTGATTCCATGTTGCACTGGGGATGAATCTGAATGAGAGAGCTGACAGAAAGTGAAAGTTATTGTTGAGAAGTTGGAGGTGTGCCAGAAGCTCTGTGCGTCTGCCCCGTCCCTTTAGTCCCTGCAATGTTTCAGACTGATCCTCTGTTGCAAAATGGCAAAAATGGCCTTGATTTTGCTTTCTGGTGAACAATAGTGTTAAGTGCTAAGCTTATTGACAAAGATTTCCTGTGACTACTTTGTGATAAAAATCAGTTTATGTCTGCCTGTTAAATGCTTTCAGTGTTAAGTAGCAGGACTAGAAAATGTTCAGTTTGCACTGAGAAACTTAATAGTTAATGCTACCACTGAGGAGTTACTTTATTCAGTGATAATGATAGAACAGATTTTTTTTTTAAATAAGTCTTCAAATTGCCACTTTAGTTAAATAGTCTGAAATAGTTAAACCATATCTGTCATTAAACCACAAATGTATTGTTTTTACACTGTTGTTCAGATGCTCATGAGTGAGGTTTAGATGTTGCTTTGATTTCTTTAGCAAATTACACTTTCACAGAATTAGAGAAGGTTTTTGGGGTTTTTTTATTGGGTTATTTTTTGGTGTGGTTTGTGGTTTGTTTGGTCGTTGTTTGTTTGTTTTTGGTGTGTGTGTGTGTGTGTGTGGGGGGGGGGGGGTGCAGTAGAAGACCTAAGTGCAGTTGGCTTGCTCTTCTTCCTCTCATCACCAAAAACACTGCCATCTGGGCAGGCCCACACACACACCTGTGCTTTCTGGGAGTTTGCCATGGAGAGGCGAGCAAAGGCCAAAGCACTCAAACAAAGGTGGAGAGTTGGAAAAGAAGGGTGATGCAAGGAGAGACCACCCTTCAGGTAAACTACAACTTCCATCTCTTCAACCCATTTAAATGGTTGACGAATGTATATTTAAAAGGGATATAAAAAGTGATTGTGAAGCAGGGAAATAGATGGAAGTATGCAATGTAGAAATATTCAGTTATGACAATATTATGGCAATATTACTACAATTTTCTATGTTGAACCAACTTTTCTCAATATAAAGCTAACTTATGTGAAACTCCTGCACCAAACCTGACCAGTTTTATCCCCAAGTGGTTTATATTCCTCCACATGTGGACTGAATATTGTAATTCCTGTGGACACCCTTACAAAGTAGCCTTGGGGCAGCATTGGTAAGCAATGCACCTGTTCGTGTGCCGTGAATTAACAGTTATCTACATCAAAAGGGTCGAATCTATACCCCCTGGGCATGTTTTGGCTGAGTTTGCGTGTGTCTGCAGAATTTCTGACAAGGCTGTCAGCGACTCTCCAGAGGAAGCCCACTCCAGTTCCCTCCTCCCCTCTTCACTCACCAGAATAATTCACACTCAGCTATAAACAAAACCGACCGCCAAACATTCTTGGGGGCTGAGTGTGTGTGCGGAGAAGATTGAAAGGATATCTGCAAGTTTTTGAGGAGTGTGAATGTGGGGTGTGTGCTGCAGTGTGTGTGGGTTGGTGCAAGTGAGTGTGTGATTTGGTTTTTAAACAGGGTTGAGTTCTAAATGATCATTGACTAAGCTGTTTTGTGAAGGAGAAGAAGAAGAAGAAAGAGTGGGGAAGGTGCCAAGGGCCAGTTTTACAGAACCTGATGAGCCTAAAAATTAGCTCACAAAAACATCTTTCAGCTTTCTTGGGCTTGGGAACCTTTAGTGCAGAGTTCACAGACTCGTTGGTTTTTTTAATTAAAGCATCAGAGGAGCATCAAACTATGTCCTGGTGCATATATGAATATGTAATAGATTCAAACACATTATTCATTTTTTTTCTCGAGCTACAAGGACATTTGGAGACTGCGAAGAAAAGCAAAATCATTTTAAAAGAATACTTAAATTGCTCTTGAAATCCTTGATGTGGTGGATCTGTGTACGTGTGCTGAGCCTCCAGCAGGATCTGAGTTAAGATTTGTCTTTCATTGCAGACAAATAGACAGAGATGGGTTGAAGTCGATTTGCCGGACATTTGGCTGCACCACTAATCAGAGAGCAGGAACGAGGTCCAGTAGTCCGATGCCAGCAGATTCTTTTCCTGTGTGATTTCCATCTCTTTGTTCTTTTACAATGACCTTGGCTCATCACACAATCAAGTGTCTGATTGGATCACACACAACCCCGACTGGCTTGTCAGCTAGTATGGCCAGTAGTGGTGTGGCGCATGTGTGAGTGGCTGTTGGACACAGTCAAGGCACATCAGAGGAGGTCTGTCTCATCCAATACTCCCATTGCTTTGTGCTGGTTACATCCACAAATGTTGAAAATGCAAATTCTTGTTCACACAGCTTGAATTAGCCAAGACTGATTGAGCTGGGTGGAAATTAGTTGTGAGTAAAAACTGTGTATTTAAAAAAAAAATTTTTCTGGTTTGCCAAGAAGGTGTGAATTTGAGTGTAAATGATTATCTCTATATGACCCTATAATGGACTGGTTTCTTTGAATGAATGAATGAATGAATGAATGAATGAATGAATGAATGAATGAATGAATGAATGAATGAATGAATGAATGAATGAAAGAAAGAAAAAGAACTTTAGTCAGCAAAGTTTTCTCCAGAATCAATATGCTAGAATTTCAAGTAGTAGTGCATTCTGTGTATACAGAGTGAATACAACATTGGCCATGGAGTGTGTTAAAATTTTAATGATCATGTTTTGCCCTGTAGCATTGTGCTTTTTTTTTTTTTGAAACATACTACTGGATTCCCTCATAGGCGCAAAGATGTGAGACTGTGTGTGAAAGACAAAAAGCTGACTTGCTTGGTGACGTGTGGGGGCAGCCTGTACAGACAACCAAGTCTCTGCTGCAATAACAATAACAGACATGAAGCCAGATGCAGTGAAGACAGGCATCAGAGGAGTCCACCCTCCTCTGAAAAGCACAGTTAATAACACCACCCTCTGTGTGCACTGTGTCAGGCCTCAGCAGCACATATTCATTATTCAAGTCTCCCTCTCCATCTATATCACAATTCCACCTTCCCCAGCCTTCACCAGCATAGATTTGTAATTCATCACCCATTCCTATAAATCTTTAATTGTTTTTATGGCACCTGTTGGTATGTGTATGTCTGTGTTCTGGGCATTAAAAGCAAGCTTTACCATGAAAGTAAAATTACTAAAGATACTCTAAAATAGACTGGGATAATTCTTCTCCTAATGTTACATAACATGAAAATATCCTGGAGAGGTGGACCAGTTTAAATTATTGCCTGGGTGTTGGACAGATGCAGTGAAAGAAGATTGATTCTTTTATTCCACCCCCCTCCGTTTCCCTGTCTCTCTAAGCTCTAATACCTAAACAGCGCTGCCACACAGTGACCTTCACCACAATACAGAGGAAAGCTATTTGAAATTTAAAATCACTGAAACAAAGAGCGTGAATCATCCCCCAAATGAGATCTATGAATATTATTTTTGAAAATGTAAAATTCAACATGAGTTAAGAGCATGCAAATTTGTCACCCTAATATTATCATTTAAGCGGTCAGTGATGTGCTGACAGAAGATTTAGTGTGATCTCTCAACTAGAAAGGATAATTTGCTGCCCTATTAAAGCAAGACTCCTGTCTTTGCTGCTGTCCACTGACTCACAAGCCCACTTAAACTTGGCCCAAACAAAGCGCACTTGGCTTTGTAAAGATGCCCATCCACAGTAACAATCTGGCACACCACAAACATTGGTACTGTGCCTCTTTAGTGAACTGTAAAGCTCATAAAAGAGACAGTTCACGAACAGGATGAATAGTTTGCGAAAGCTTACTGGCAGGCTGTACCACCGAGAGGTGGTTAAAGGAAGTTTATGAGACATTTAGGTGGTTGTGGGCACATTTAGCCTTCTGATGAGAAAAAGTTACATTTCAAGAAATGTTTAGCCATTTGCTAATGAATAAGTCAGTGACACATAGTAATAGAGCAAAAGAAAAATGCACAAGCATTTGATATATTCAACTTAAAATATTATGTATTATGTTGTTTTTAAAACTCGAGAATATTTAACAGCACTCCACCGAGAAAAGACACTTCATAGAACTCAGTGTACTAAATGTAGTATTTTCATTTGAAACAAAAAATGACCTATTTTTAGTTTTTCCCTTGAAGGAATGCATTAGTAATCAGTTGATGACCCTTAGACAAGATCATATCTTTTAGTTTTATATGTTGTAAACAAGTGTTGCTTTGAGCAAGAATATACTCAGGACACCTTTTAACCAAGCTTGCTAATTTCACTTTGGTATATGACGCATTCTGACACACTGATCATCAGAGGATTCGTGTTGGCTGTCTGCAAGGCAGCAGCAGAGAAAACTTATCACTTGTGAAAGGACTCACTGAGCTCTCAGCTCCGTTGACTTGCCCAATGCAGAATATTGTCTCAACTGTCTGCGCCTGTAGCTTTATCTGCGTGTGTGGGTGGTTACCATAGACCACATTAATATGGTCTGTCTTTATTTTCATTTATTTTTTGTTTGTTCGCTTGTTTTTTGATTTCAGAGTAAGAATTTCTTCTGATTTTTTTCAGAAGGAAAAAAAAGGCATATTTGAATAGGTGTGATCAAAATACATATAAATCAGAAGGGCATTAAGAAAACTGATCACTGTGCTAAATAGTTTTACACTATAAATTTGTTAGGAAAATGCTCACAGAGGTCATAAATTGAGTGAGAAATAGGACTTTTCTCACAGACTTCTATATATTTTGCAGCTAGAAGAGATGCCTCGTGCTGTCCATCAGAAAGAATGCAGGGTAAGACAGTTTCACACTGGGTTCACTTTTCAGACCAGGTGGCTATGTCCATTTACAGTCTATGCACTCGTGCTCACACAGTCCTGAGTGAATGAAATTGGCTGAGTTTTCTAATAAGAAGCTCTTGATAAACCTTTACTGAGGACATTTTTTCCACCTTTGATTGTTGTTTATTTAGTCATTGATTTTAAATGTTATAGAGAAATACATGATCCTGTTTATGACGTTACTCCTAGTAGATGCTAATGTACACACACACACACGCACACACACACACACGCACACACACACACACACACACACACACACACACACACACACACACACACACACACCAAACAGCTGATAAGACAGGTTTAATAAAACTTTGCCCTCCGTATGTCTGTTTTTAGCGTGTCTAAGAACCATGAGGTACAAAGGTCTATCCAGGTTAGCTGCTCACATGTCACTATCAACCCTTTACATACTTTTTAATCCTCTGCTGTATTTTATTCCCTCGTTCTTTCCTTCCTTTTGCTAACACTTTTTCTCGCACTTATTGTCTGTGCTTGGCCTTTGCACCTTTTAAGCTGTAACACGAGAAGACTGCCTTTTTAGCAAGCTGCATCTTTTGCTGTGTGAGTAACACCACCACAACCACAGCATGTGACAAGCTGCTCAAATCACACCAAACTTGGAGAGCTGGACAACAGGAGGACCACGATGGCTTCATACTGACCAAGAAAAGTGAGGCAACAATGCTATTTTACATCTATCACAATAAAAACTCATACGTTGAATTATACTGTGATTCAGTTTATCTTAGGCTGTGAGGTTTTGGGGTCATGGTCAAGATTTGGGTTCAGACCTCTTCCAGCACTCTATGAAATTTTATTATAATTGTTTGTCTTATGGATGTTTCATCAATGGAAAAGGGAACTGAGCTAAGTCGTATCATGCATGATAAATTTTGCGCTGACTGTGGGCTAAAGATATCCAAAAGACATGAATAACGTTTCCTTTTTTAATATCCTTTTTTAGGTTGCTGTAAAGTGTTGAAAGGCTATTCATTATGTCCAAGAGCAACCTTTGGTCATACAGTAAGTGATCTACTCTGCTTAGAATAAAGAGGGTTATAATGTTCAAATGTCTAATCCAATAACGGAAATTTTCATAAATACCTGAAATTCCTGAGAATTTGAAAATGCTAACAGGAGAGAAGATTTATTTTCTCTGCTGACAAATGTTTTCAATTCGGAGAGTGTGTCTGGTTTATTGAAAAGAGATGCTGCTTAGAGAAAGACTAATCCAGTCCTCCAGATTTTGGTCCTGTGGACACACGCGATCTTCCGTTTGAGACAGATGCTAAAAAAAAAAAAAAAAATACTCAAACAATAGGTTAAAATGCATCATATGTACTTTATGACTAAGACTCTGCCAGGTGTTGTGGGTCCATCTATAACAAGGCTAACACAGGGAGGCAGACATCCATTCATGCTCACATCCACACCGATTTAAAATTAAGTTACCTCCAATCCACTCGAAGGAAATGCAGGCAAGATAACATACAGACTCAAACCCTGAACCTTCTCACTGTGAGGCAGTAATATTAATTAGGGGTGGGCCACATAGCCTCAAAAAAAAAAAAAATTGTGATAAGGATATTTCCTGACGATACAGGAAAAAAATATACTGAACAGCATTTTACTGATAATTCCAGCTTGTAGGCAGCAGAATTTATAAGGGCGTTCTCCATTCTTCTTTTCATTGAGCTGCTGTCATTGATGACAGACTACCTAATTCAAAGTGTGAATCTATTGAAAGCTAGCAGCAGAAGCATTATTGCAGTGGCACTGACACAGTGTTATATCCAGTGAAACAGCATAAATTAAACGGAAGCACAAACACAGTCGAGGCAGTGTTTTCCCTGGAAATTTTAAGTAAAAGCACAAAATAACTTTATAACTTAACGCTTTAGTTTAACAGTAACTAAAGTAACTCAACCTTGTAACTTGTCAGCACAATCTTGATACACAATAAAACTGAGTCTGCATGTACTCGAAGGTGTATTTTTGCTTTAAAACAAGTTTGTTTCCACCTTTTAGTAGGAACAGTTTTCTTGCATTTTTTTTTGCAAAGTATTGTGTTTTGTTGGGGGGCTGTTGAAGTAGCTCCTTTTTTAGGTACGACATGCAGCTCTTGCTCTCAGACATGCCCGGGCTTGTCTTGCTGCATGAATTAGGGAACATAAATGCATAGCATTTCTAAAGAAATGATTGCAATATGGCATTTTGATATGACATAAAAAATTTATACCAGTATTATTGGGGACCATATGATATGGAACAGCCCTAGTGTTACTGCACCACTGTGCATTTTAAGTACAGTGCTTGGATAAATGTAATATGGATTGGACTTTTGGATTTGATTACTGACAATATATAGACAGCGGTATCCACATATTTTTTCATTTAGTTTGAATGTGTCCAAACTATGTTGTTTTGCTTCTTTAATTAAGTACGAACAGCATTCAGATTTAGTAGTTATTATAAATAACTTGCTCATGTCTAATATTGCCCTAAAACTTAAACTGTCCTGTAGAAATTAACATCTTGTTTAACAATTTTACATTGCTACCAGATGTATATCTGTTGAAAATAAACCAAAAAAAAAAAAAATTACATACTTATTTCTCTCCCTAGATATTTGACTGTTTAAGAAGCCAGTGCAGAATCAACATGGACTCATCACTGATAGCTCAGAAGAGAAAAGTAACTGTGTTACCAACAGCAGCCCCTGATGGGGGCTATGCATGGTTCATCCTGCTCGCTTGCTTCCTAGTTTTTGGCCTGACCTTTGGGGTCATTAAGGCCTTTGGTGTATTCTATGTTGAGATACATCAATACTTTGGAACCACAGCAACAGGAACATCGTGGATTACCTCAATTGCAGTGGCCACCATTCACATTGTCGGTAACTACCAGCAATTTTGTTTGCTACTTAAACATTTTGACAGTATTACCTTAATGCCTTTATCTTTCAGAGGCCCCTCTCTCTTGAAGTTATGACCACCAGGTGTCTAACTCCAGTATCTTAAAAGACTGTTAAACATTTGCTTTCTTGTGTGGAGTGAATTTTACTCCATTAATCCCAAAACTATTAGGAAAATTCCCAGTACAATAAGATTGCATTTTGAACCAAAGTGTTAGCAATGGTTTGGTTATACAAGTTATATAGTTGGACAGTAAAGGACACTCTTCTATCTTACGCTTTGTTTTAAGCAAATAACTTCAATTACAAATCAATTATAAAAAATTAAATAGCACCTCTTATCTACTGTGAAGTGTCTAAATGTTGTTACTGAATCAATTATATAAGTATGTCCTGTGTGTCCATTTGCAGCTCCAGTGGCATCTGCACTCAGCGCCCGCTTTAGCCATCGCTCTGTAGTGATAGCAGGTGGGCTTATATGCAGCTTAGGAGTCATATTTGGGGCTTTTGCTAATAACCTCACTGAACTCTACTTAACAGTAGGGTTCCTCAATGGTAAGTGATGTGATGCAAGCATGCTTACACACAAAACCAACTCAAAACCCGAACACACAAAACTGATAGTCGATGTTCTCCTTTGTGGCAGGTTTTGGCTATGCCTTAACCTGGACCCCCACAGTGACCATGTTGGGCTTTTACTTTGACAAGAGGCGCCCAGTGGCAAACGCCTTATCCAGCTCAGGGGAGTGCATTCTTACGTTTGTCCTCACACCCTTGTTTCAGCTGGTGATCAACAACTTCTCTTGGAGAGGTGCTCTGCTGATCTTAGGGGGTCTGCAGCTTAACCTGTGTGTGAGTGGGATGCTGTTGAGGCCCCTAAAAGCCACCAAAGGTGTTACTAATGGCAGTGATGTAAAAGCTGCAGAAGAAAGCTTAGCCCTCAAATCAGTCTCAAAAGAGAACTTGGATGAGATCAAACCTAGTCGTCATGTAGGGAAAGAACTGGAAATATCTGAGGAGGCTGTTGAGCGGACAGTGGAACCATGTCTCGAAGATCCCGAGGACAAACATAATACAACCAAAGACACAACCAACAGAACTAAGCAGACTACACTAAAGAACAAAATTCTTCTCTATGTAGATTATACCCTCATCACAAATGCTCCATTCATGATCTACTCTATGTTTGGGGTGTTTGCTGCTCTGGGTTTCTTTGCCCCAGCTCTGTTCCTGGTTCCATATGCTCGCAGTAAAGGGATCGAGGAGTATCAGGCAGCTGCGCTCATGTCCATCTCTGCAGTACTGGACCTTTTTGGAAGAGTGTTTTTTGGCTGGGTGGCAAACCTGAGACTGGTAGAGACGGTACGTTCAGTGTAATACCATGAAAATCATGTGATAGAAAGGGCATAACACATTTCTGACAACAAACAGATATACACACTGAGCAAAAAACATTTTGGGTGTTGGAATAAACAGTAAATAATTCATTTGTGCATTCTATTTTTTTAAAAACTTTTTATCTTTTGAAATGTATATATATACACACACACCATCTAATATAGTTGTTTGTTGTTGTTTTCTTCATAATGCTTCACACCATACTGTAGGCAGAGTTTCTTTTGTCCTGGCTAAATATCAGATAGTTTAGCATAAAGACTGAAATGCTAAGCTAACTGAGAGATAATAATCTATAGATTTTTTTTTTAAAAAATGGATAAATATGTGAAGTGCACTTAACCTAGTAGTGTTTTTTTCTAATGTTTTGTCAGAAAAGTGTTGTACCTTTATAATATAGTTCTTTGTATTTTATATTTTATATTTGTAATAGAGCAAAAAAAATTTCCATCATATTATGTTTTAACTTTATCATTACTTTATTATTATAATTCCCTTAATATTTTGCCCTGGAATTGTTATTGGTGTGATGACAGCACCTAATGCATTATCAGTTTGCTTCTTCCACTCCACCCAGGTACAGCAGCTGACTGCTACAGTGATTCTGCTTGGTACGGTGTTACTCCTATGCCCACTGGCCACCTCGTTTTCAGAGTTGATTGCTTTTAGTGCAGTTTACGGGCTAGTGTATGGTGCAACGGTTTCCATTCACATCACCGTGCTAGCTGAGGTTGTAAGCATCCAGAGGCTTGGAAGTGCACTGGGGTTCTTCATGCTTATTCGCAGCAGTGGAGGCCTGCTCGGACCACCCATTGCTGGTGAGTTTTGACTGTGAACATTAAAAACCAAAAACATGGTAAATCTTCTTTGAATATCAAAAAGAAATGGATTTCAGCTTTGAGATGTTGCTGTAAAACTTCATGCCATCAACTCTGCTGCTGTGATTGCAAACCAGAAATAAACAAGAAGCTGCACAGAAAAGCATAAAATTCACAACAATGGGATATAACTATTGAATTGGCTATATATTAACATTTCTATTTGCAAAGCTTTAGAAAAATTTCAAAGTCACAGTGTCCTCTGCCATTATCCAGTACATAAGGTCTTACACAGTGGATGTAAAGCCCAGTGTGCCTCATTCAAACCAATGAGATTTTGATATCTTGCTGCCATGCAGTACTGACCTTCAATTAATAATGGATTTCACCAAATCTCCATCTGACTGAATCCTTGTTTTTTTTATATTTAGAGGGCAAGTAGGCAAAAATCATATTATCATTGCACTTTGTGTTAATTTCATGGCTGATCGCTTCCTAAATATTCCTTTTCTTGTTAAATGGAGTTTGTTCCCTGCTGATTTTTCATTCCTTCACATTGCATTGTAACATTTTCATACAAAATCTGAGCGCATCTGTGGTAATGCATGCAAATCAGTTCACTAGAAAAAGACCAAAGATTGACACATGGCAAATAGACATGTTCGCCTAATTGAAAGTGCAGGTGTCCTTAATATTTTACATCTTACAGCCTTGCCAAGATATATTTAAATACGTTGTTAGAAAAAATTGTACTCTTTTGTGGCTTGAGTGGGTTGTAAGTATGCTATCTACACAGACAACCAATACTGTATTTGCAATTATCTTCAATAATCTATCTGCTGATTAAATTAAACAAGTCTTTATTGAACTAAAATGCAGGAAAATGTCCCTGCAAGTGAAATGAAATCTCATTTTGCTCCTCCTCCCTCGCTGTACAAACCAACACATACCATCAACTCTGTCTTCCAAATCAGCGAGCATTTAAACCTGATTATGGAGGTTGTGGCCCACATTCGCACACAACTCTAAACAAAAGCAGTAAATAGAGATTAAAAAACACCCAGCTTGGTTTGGCATCCAGACAGAGACACTCATGCCAGAAACTGGGATGCTTCTGACCACATTCAATAATAAATCAGCTGGGGAAACATCTCCAGTGGAGTGGAAAACTATACTTATTTACACAATTGTAGTTTTTATTTGTCACCCTATTTCATTCATGGATTTTTTTAAAAAGTTAGATTTATTTTCCCCTTTGGTGGATATACTTTTTTAAAATGATTATTATTGTTATATTACTGAGAAGAGTCCATTGTCACTAGTATGTTTATATTGACTTGCTTACCAAGTTCTTAAAAATCACCTAATTGAGATTAAAATGACACCCCCACATTTAAATGTTAAAATAAAGAAAACGCTAAAGGCTGAAACTGACCTCAAATATAGTTAAATGCTCATTGAAGTGAAGTAGATGCAAATATAGCCCATGGTGTCCTATTTTTAACTTAACATGGTCCCTCTGACACAGAGGCTATTTCTAACTACTTCTACTACTTTGATGACCAGAGAGATGATGGATTTTGAGGGTGCATCAAAGCATTCTATTTATGTTTCCTTCATGTGAGTCGCTGGCTGAACTGCCTTAGGATGAACTTAATATTAGTGCAATCCAGTTTCCACCTCAACCTTTTACTTGTTCATGGACAAGACAGATGTAATATTGCTGTGTTTTGGTCAGCATAGGTGCATTCCAGTGAGGAATGGATGTCACTTAAACACATGTACTTTTCCTTTTAGGATGCTTCATTGACAAGATGAGTGATTATGGGACAGGCTTCCTCATGGCAGGGGTGGCTCTCATTGTCTCTGCCTTGTTCCTGCTCCTCCTCCGCCAGATCAACCAAAGGGGTCAGGACGCAGCTACCAAGAGTCATAATACACACAAGGACAAAATAATGCAAAGTCTAGGAGGTGAAGAAAAAGAGGAGCAGGACATGGCATAACAATAGAACATTTTCTGCAGTTGTGAGTTTAAAGTGGCATTTGATCCAAAGATTGCCATCTAATATAAATAATAAATAAAAATGCAAAGACATGTTAAGAATAACCTGCTGGATTGTCATGGTCTTTCTGGTATCTGTATTCTGTAGGATGTTGATGGTTTGAAGTCTTTAAGGCATCTGTTTCTTTCACATACATGCAGGTATCACAGAAAATATCCATTGGTAAAAATATATAAATAAATAGCAACACCGACAAACCATTTTGACATTCACAGTTTGCAGCTGATCTGCTCTGTTGTTTAATTTTCATAAAACACAATTTGCAAACCAAGTTGTTTCTTTTATTATTTTTTTTTAAATGTTAACAGTGTCAGTTATGCAGGCATGTTTACAGTCAGTGGATTGGAACAGATTTTATTGTTTTTTTATGATGCAACTAAGGAACTTTTGTCTCACTATGAATTTCCATGAAGAACTACAGTAGCAGAAACACATGAAGGTTTTGCTTTTTTAACAGAATGTTCAACACTTTTGGTACCAATAAACTGTGCATGTCCTAAAGTGCTTGTATAAAACATTGAACTCAGTTTCTTGATTGCACAGAACTGTACTAACAATGAGATTTGACTTGACTTTGTTACTGAATGCATCTATCCTTGTATGGATAGTATGGAGTTGCCAGTTTTAAAATGCAACTGTGGCTCCCTCCAGTGAGAAGCTACTAATATTGCAATAGCAACCTCCTTGACTACAGGACTGAGCTGAAAATGCAGATGCATGCAGATATTAGATCACAGAGAGGATTACAGACCATTATAAAAAAAATTCAAACAACCAGATTACATTAGGTAAGCAAACCATGTGAAGCATGCTCTCTTACTTTCAAGCCCATTGTAAACAGCCAAAAAGTTATCTGAAATGTTAAATGTTCAATATTGGAGTTGGAGATGTTTTTTGTTTTTTAACTTTCCTCCTGTGCTGCACTGTGTTTGGTATCTGCAAAGACTGGAGTAATGCAAACATACAATAACAAGTATAAATAAACACATCACTCTCCATAAACCTGTAATAACAAAAACCAAAAGGAGGTTTACAAACAGTGGCCCACACTGAAATGCCCCCTACACAAGCTATGCAGACTCACACAGGCCAACACACACACCAAAGGCAAAAGGCTACAGAAATGAAAACTTGCCACAACAAGAGAGCTGGTCTCAAAATACCACAAGCCTTTGATCTACCAGACAGGAACAAAGACCTAATCCATGTTTCATAGAAGCTCTACATGAAAACCAAACACACACATTCATTCACACACAGACACACAGACACACAGTATGCAGTGGCTGACTGCCAAGAGAGGGACGAGGCTACCTATTATCAGGAAAAGGTTATGGTTGGTTTGAACTGAGCAAATGAGTATTTTCAGTTCAGTGAGATAAGATAAGAGGGTGGGTTATGCAGTTTTAGTTTTCAGTATAGGGAGAGATTTATTGTAAAAAAAAAAAAAAAAAAAAAAAAAAAAAAAATACAACATGGGTTACAATTCCAAGGCTGCACCAGTGATTTGTAGGCCATATAAAAGACATGTGCATTTGTCAGCCAACCAAAAAGCATTCATTTTCTTCTGGTTGGGACAGGCTCACTCTGGTCCCCTTTGCACGTTAAAAACTGTCCTGTCAGCATAACAGAAACAGAAATCAAACAAAAATCTTTTCACTGGCCATCAGATCCTAACAAAAAGTTGCTCTCTCTCTACTGCCCCACATGCTGCCTCGTTTTTACAACCAATCAAAAACAACAACACGAAAACCTGTGACAGTGATCCTCTGAAAATAACTGCTTTTCTGCAGGGTTGCCTCTAAAATAGCTTGAACAATGAGAGTTTACCAACACCAGAGGGTGAGACAGCAGACTTTACTGTAGCATTCAGTATTACCCTTGTCTGGAGCAAATGTTGCCAGCACAACTGGCCAAGAGCATGAATTGGTAGCATGTTATTAATTATGATGTATGATTTTATGCATACTTATCAGGGTAAAACATGGGAGAACACTATAAGTTAAAATCATCTTTCAAGTGACCCACTATGGTGGGATGTGTGTTATGTGCATAAAGCAAGAAAGAGAAAACGACTGACACGAGACAGCCTAAATGTGACCCTTTCAACATCATCTCCAATAAAGGAGGAAGCACAAGAAGGGCTTTGAAGTCTAACATGACTTACTGAAGCACCTCCTGGACACTTTGACCCCACACTGGAAAGCCTGGCCTGTGGGTCATTATAGAAACTGAATGAGTTTCTTTTTTGTTCTGACCTTGAGGTCATGGTGAGGAATGCTGCACAGCTACCTGAGTTCAAAGCTTTTGGTTGCAGGATATGAAGAGTTGAGAAGAGAAATGAGGAAATGGAAATTGTGAGGCAAGAGGGAGGAGAAAAAGGATGATAACTATATGTGAAAGATGAGAAACTAATTTGGACATAGAAAGAAAAAAACGCAAAAAGGGAAACTTAAAACTAAGGTGACGCACACGAGGCAGAGCAGTAGGCAACCAGCCATAAATAAGAGGCAGGAGGAAATGAAAAGAGTTCAGGAATGTGAAGAAAGAAAGACAGAAAAAAAGCAATTGCTGTATGCTGTGGAAGCTCTCAGAGTGAGCTGAGTACATCAGATCTTTTGCAGGTCGGAGTCATTAGAGGATAAAATATAATGATGTGGAAGTGAATATAGTCACATAGTGGCAGTAGCTGATCACAGTAATGGTTCTAACCTCAGTGAGAAAGTCGTCCTGATGATGGGAAACGATTAAGCTGGCTAAAAGGGGTTTAGATTAATTAAGATAAATAGCAACCAGAACCTCGCATCCCAGAAACAGATTACAGCTGTAAACATGGGGGGGATGTGAGCCTTTTTGTCCTGAGACTCATTCTGACAAATATTTGTTTTTAGTGCTTTCTGGGGGATTTTCTGCACTACAATTAAAATAAGTTGAGCCAAACACAGCCAAGAATGAACATAGATTAATTTTGAGTTTAGCTTTTTTTTTTTTTTTTTTTGAGTGGCTCCCTGCTCAGGTTCAAAATACCTGTTCAGTTTGCCAGACTTAGGCAGTGAAATACTTAGTAAATAAAAATGGTCTTTTTATGATGTTAAAGTTAGTGATTAGAACAATACTGAAGTCAAATAATTGTGTGGTCTTTGTGAATGCCTTCTTGTCTGTTGTCTATCAAATCACTCACACACTTAATTAGTGTGCATTTAAATGGCTCACAAAGTCAACAATATTTTATATGTGAGACATATAAAATATTGATACTTTATTAGGTACACCGTGCTTATACCATGCTGCACCCCCTTTTGGCTTCAGAGCTACTTTAATTCTTCATGGCATAGATTTAAAAAGGTGCTGGAAACACTCCTCAGAGATTTTGGTCCATGTTGCTGTGATAGCATCTTGAGATTGCTGCAGATTTGTTGGATGCACATCCATAATGGGAATCTCTCATTCCACCACATCCCAACGGTGCTCAATTAGATTAAGAGCTGGTGACTGTGGAGGCCATTTGAGTATAGTGAACTCACAGTCGTGTCCAATACAGTTTGTGATTATTTGAGCTTTGTGATTAGGCTTTGGTGTTTGGTGTAGAGATGGTTGTGTAGGAAAATCCCAGTAGATCAACAGTTTCTGAAATACTCAGACAAGTCCATCTGGCACCAACAACCATTACGTGTTCAAATTCACTTAAATCATCTTTCTCCCCATTTAGATGCTCAGTTTGAATTTCAGTAGGTTATGTCTACATGCCTGAATGCATTGGGTTGCTGGCTGATTAAATACTTCCATTAATGACCAGTAGACTCACAGAGACTCACCAGCCACCAAAGTAGCTGGTGAGTCTATGAAGTGTGTGTTTTTGTAAATTTTAGGTAAAGATAGTGACATAAATCAAAGCCCACAACACTGCTCAAACTCAGTTTGCAAAATAGACAGCAAACACACACATGAAATAAAACTAATAAAACTGCAATCAAGTCAGGGATTTACATAACTGCTCCCAACCAGCTCCTCCAAGTTTACATTCTATCAGACACACATTAAAACCAAATGCTGGGATACAGCTGGACCTCTTCACTGTGACATAGTAAAAGAGACCAAAGTAGACTTTTATTGCAGCTGATATACACAACATCAAAAGGAGAAAATTGATTTTGAACACATTGCATGAGTTAAAGTGCTGAAAAAAATTTTTTTTGCTCTCTGCTCAGTACAAGTGCAACAAGAACCACAGTATTCCTCTCTCACTTGGCACAACATTGCAGGATCAAATCACATTAAAAAACATGCAGATGTAGTGTGATCATCTAATTTCCACATGAGCAGTTTATTATCAGAATTTTACACTAATTGTTGCCTCTCACCGCCACCCACCACCACAGGACCCTGCATTGGATAAGCGGAAGAAAACGGATGGATGGGCACTAATTGTTGTCATATGTACTGCGTATGTGTCGAGGGGTTGCAGCCCATGCAAGTGCAACTTTGACTCGTATCCAAAAGCAGCAGCCGAGTTCAAACTAACCAATCACAGCTGACCCATGACATTTTAGGTTCACCCTCTGACCTCAACTGACAGCCTGATTAGAAGTGAATAATTTGACAAGCTTCTGCTTTAGGCTTCAGCACACTGACACAAGAGCAGCCCACACAGAAAAACTAATAAACATTAAAAGTGACAACAAAAAGATAAATGATCTATTCACTTGCAAAGCTTATTTTATGCATGCTTAGCTCCATGAATGGCATGTTGGCTGTCAGTTTGTCTGTCTGTGGACTATTTAAGAAATATTTCAGCAATTACATTGTCATCCATCTTGATTGCAACATCCATGTTCTTTCCAATATGAATATAATTTATAAATTGGGCCATCTTCAGGCAAAACAAAATGTTAGTTTGTCCAGTAACTTACCCATTACTGTTCAATGACCAAATTATTGTATTAAGGAATACTGGGTACTATATTCAAAGATGCATGATTAACCTTAATCAGTCTCAGTTACACTTTGTATTAAAGTGTAACTGATTGTCACAGGCTGTGCTAGTACCAGTTGTTCATGGCCACAAGTTACATTCAAGCCTTAAAGACAAGTTTTAAATATATGCTGCTCTTCCATATAAACACATTCTTCACAAAAACTGGTAAATTTTTGGTTTTGTTCAATGCATGTTGTCATGCATTTTGTCCTCCTTACATTTATGGGGATGACCAGTAATGCATGGAGTCACCAAAAAAAAAAAAAAGGGGTTCATGCTAGAGTGTATTAGCAGACATTCATTAGCTTGTTGCTAACATCATTTATCCACACCTACTTAAGAAGTGACATAAATAAACTCGACAGCAACATGACTTGTTTGACTGACTTGATACCAAAGCATTTGTTAAGATTTACTGAGTACTGCTGTGTTGTTTAATGTGTCTGAATTACACCAGTGATTAATTCAATTCAGTGTTATCTAAATAGCACCAAATCACAACAAACAGTCTCCTCAAGGTGCTTTATATAGTAATGTAAAGACCATACAATAATTACAGAGCAAACCCAACAGTCAAAACGACCCCCTATGAGGAAGCATTTGGTGACAGTGGGAAGGAAAAACTCCCTTTTAACAGGAAGAAACCTCCAGCAGAACCAGGCTCAGGGAGGGGCAGTTATCTGCCAAGACTGGTTGGGGCTGAAGGGAGAGACAGGACAAAAGACACACTGTGGAAGAGAGCCAGAGATTAATAATAACAAATGATTAAATGCAGAGTGGGGTATAAACAGAGTAAAAAGAGGCACTCATTGCATCATAGGAAACCCCAAGCAGCCTAGGCCTATAGCAGCATAACTAAGGGATGGTTCAGGGTCACCTGATCCAGCCCTAACTATAAGCCTTATCAAAAAGGAAAGTTTTAAGCCTGATCTTAAAAATAGAGAGGGTGTCTGTCTCCCAAATCCAAACTGGGAGCTGGTTCCACAGAAGAGGGGCCTGAAAGCTGAAGCTGATTAGTTCATACTGTCCCTGGAAGCCTTTGGCAAACAACCCAAAAATGGGCTTTGTGTTTCACACCAGTCACACACACACACATACACACACATTGATGCAGTGCTTTTATCTATACCTAAGAACTTTTATCTAACATTCGCACACACACTCACACTCTGGTGGATGCATCAGCATCTTGCCCAAGGATACTTTGACAAATGGAGTGGAAAGGCTGGGTTCAAGCCACCAACTTTCTGATTGGTAGACAGCCCGCTCTACCACATAAGCCACAGCAACATTTTAAATATTGCATCAACACAACCATTAAAATGCAACCTCTGCTACCCCTCAAGAACCTCACATATTTCATCCAGATGCATAAGCTGGCTTTCATTGTGAAACATATGCCACACATATTCCTCTTTGGCTTCTATAAAATCACACTCTCAGCTAGTTTATAAACATGAGAAAGCGGAGCTGCCCTGTCCGCTGAGCCACATCTGTCTTTGGACAGCTACCAACAATTACAGCATGAATCAGGCTAGAATTAATCAGTATCAGAGAGGATTTAATATAAAGCCCCCTGAGACTCCATTGTTCCAGAAACAGCTACAGTGCATCTTTTTCTCCAGAGAACAACTGTCAGATGAAAGGAATTTCTATCTTTCAAGTGGAGTCTGTCTCAAAACAGAGTGCAATCAAAGACTTTATCTCTGAAGTGTTCCATCCCTTCTCTGTCTAATTTCTGTCCTATATAAATGACATGCACACGATGTTAACAAAAGAGTTTAGATGCTGTTACCCGTGATAGCTCAGAAAATGCATGAATGGATGACTGGATGGATTTAATTTGGACTTGGAGATTTCATTATCTGTGTAACATGAGAGATTCAGAGAATTTATAGAAACTGGAGTAAAGGCAATCAGGGACAATTCCTATTGGCTAAAAAAGAGAGGGTCCTTCTGGCTTGTTATCAGCATACAGTTCAAAAGCCAGTATCCAAGATAATATGGGGTTGGCACTGGTGCACATGGTATGTCTAACTTGTCTGATTTGGAGCAACATATGGTTGCATCCAACTGATGGGTTTTTTGGGTTTTTTTCAGGAAAGGCCTTGCATACTTTAGCAATGCCGGCATCATTACAGGTGCTCAACTGGCCAGCCTGCAGTCCAGACCTGTCACGCATTTAAAGCATTAGGGATGTTATGAAAAAATAAAAAATGTTTGTTAAAAGAAAATGCCATAGTCCCAGTTTTTTAAAAACAAGTTGTTGGAGTCACATTCAAAATGATTATATACTGTATTTTTCATTCACTTAGATGTATGGTTCAAATGATTTCCAACCACTCATAGCAAAGTTTTTGGAGGTGAGGTTTGCAGTTTGAGCTGTCATTTGAGAGCTTAAAGGGAAACTTTGCTATCCAAACTGAAAAGAAATGTTACTTTTCACTATATGTGGCACTGTGTTCATATACCTCATCTATCTGGTATCTGTTGGCTGGATTGTTTCACCCCATAATATAAATCTCACATTTAGAAAGGAGGGCAGGATGTAGATGTGAGAGCATGCCTGGGAATATTAGCATTACTTTAAACTGGACAGCTGAATTCCACTCCAGCATTCCAAGACTGTCTGCATATTTTGCCCCTCTAAGTTGGCAAGTGAAATAAAAAGAAATAAAACAAAAAAGGCTGGTATTTACCTGCTAATTGCTATTCCTATAAACTACTACTACTATGCATAAAATACTAAATATACTATGTAATATACTTAAGTAGTGGAAACATGAGTGATAAATGAAACATAACTGTCATGAGGAGCTGAGTGTCAGGTGAGGTTGGACTCAAAATGCAGGACTCATTGAGCAAAACTGAACTTAAATGTGGTTTTATTTGAGGAGTGACAGGAATAATAACACAGCTAAACTGGAGCTGGCCAGAAATGTGCCAGAAATAAACTAAGGACCAGGGAAACACACAGCATGTTCAACAACAACACAACAAAGGGCCAGGGAAAAACACAGACAATATATAAACAGAGACTAACGAGGGAACAGGCAACAGGTGGGAAGCACAGCTGCAGAAAATCATGAAGTGAAACTAAACACAGAACACCAGAGACAAAGAGTGACAAAGTAAAACAGGAAGCAACGAGGTACCGAGACAGAAACGCAGGCATAACACAACACTAGGAATAAAACTAAATACAGAACACGAGGCAAGAGACATGACAGAGGGACAACACTGACACTGGAGCACAGAGACGCGAAGGAAGGCAAGGACAAAGGGAAACAGGAATGTAGCATAAATAACTAAAACTAATAACAGGATTCAGAAAACTAACAGAATCCAAACTGTAAGCAAACACAGAAACAATGAAAACAGAACCTTAAGGAAAAACACAAAACACTGGGCAAACAGTCCAGGACCATGACAATAACATTCATTAAGTTCCATTATCATCATATAATTTAATTGTCTAAGCTATATCCTCAGAAATAATCATTTAAAAAGAGTCAAATATGATATTGCTCAAAGGATTCCAGGTTTAAAAGCATTTTGTACTGTATAGTCTTTAATTTTGTGCCAGTAAGTAGCCCAACAGTAGTTAATCATAGTGTGCTATAAAAGAACTTTTAAAAAAGTAATTAAAAAACAATCTCCTCTAAAATGTGCTGTGGACATGCTATCATGTTCAGGAAAGCATACAAGACAAACACATAAGATAGGACGGAGCATTTCAGCCCTTTGCCATAAATCTGATTAAAAATACAATTTTGAAATTAAAGATTTTTTGCAACCAAGCAAAACCTTTTCCACTTATTATACTGTGCTATTTGCAGCATAGGAAAAATTGCCAGTGACAGTTAAATTTTGCCAGATAAAATATACAGTTGCCAACTGGAGGTTGCTTTTGCCCACTGTTTTGGGGAATGTTGGTCAGATTCTCATTATTTCCACTGTAAACTCCAGTTGAGAAGTTTGATGAAAGTGTCAAAGGCAACTAAAGGAACATCTGCACCATAACAATGAAACAAAATCGTCAGCTGTAGATAACTTCACTCCTGTGCTTTTCTTAACCGTTCATTCATGCAATCTCTTTCTCAGTATTTCTTTCCCTATCTCTGTGTTGCCCCCCACCCACCCCCTTTGCATTCTCTTTTTTTCCTTTCTTTCTCTTTACTTTGTCTTTTGTGTAAGTGAGCCCTGGGCCTCCCAGTGACATGGGCTCTGCTCCTGTAAAACTAATAATGACTGAGATTTGTGCGGGCTTAGCATTCTTTCCCCCTTTCAGTGCAAGACACTGAGATTGGGGAGAAAGGTCTGGTGGTGAGGTGGTGGGGTGAGACGGGGGGGTGAGACGAAGGGTGTCCTAGTTTGAGGGGGAGCCACTTGGGAGATATGTGAAAATGTAAGCCCAGTGGAGCACACGATGGAGAAAAAGACAGGGAGGCCCCTTTCCCTGAAATACACCACATGCTTTTATTGTGCATGGATCAATGCCACTGAATTCACTGTGCATCCTCTGCCAACAAACATAGGATTGTATTTATTCACACATGGACACACTCATTCATACAACTAGGTGTGTTTGTGCATTCCCAGACCACTGTCATGTGAATCGGGTATGTCCTAACTGTGTTGTAAAAACATGCTGGACAGCTAATAGTTAAAATATATGCTTGAACTCTAAATTAGCACTTCAAACCCGTGCTTGGCAGAGGCATTTATTGTCCCTTGCACAATAGCGCAAACAAGCAAAGCATGCAAAGAAAAGCCAGAGAAAGTAAAATAAGTTGCAAATGCACAAAGACACAACTCTGTCAAATTTACATAAAGATCACCAGATGTGCTTCAAGATGCAACAAGGGGCCAAGGGGGAGGTCTCACACTCACTGCCCTCTCCAACAGTTCCCCCTCCCACCTTTCACCTCCCCTTCTCTCTTCCAGAGACATGTGCACACGCTGTGCCAGCAGACAGTTTCAGCTCTCAGCAACTGATGCACAGACAGCTGCCGTTTCTCTCTTCCCCTCTTCTTTGCTTCCCCTAGCAATTCTCCTTCCTTTACTATACTGCCCCTAGTCATCCCTTCTGCACTTTCCCCTTCCTTTCCTCTGCTCTGTCATTCTGCCCGGCACTTTTCCTCAGCCGGATATAAAGCCACCTCTTGTTGGAGGGTTGGAGGGCTTGTGCAATCTTTGGCTGCACGAGCACACAGAGTTGTTGCTTCAGCTGGAAAGGCAACGCAACAGAGGACCTACAAACACCTATAGGACAAATTCAGAATAAATTCCAGGAAGAAGGAGAGGAAGAAGGAATACCGCTGAGAAAATAAAGGAGAAGAAGGAGGGGGACGCAGCAAGAGTTTGGAGGTGCAGAACACAGACCATGCCGGGCTCTTTGCTGGTGCTGCTGTCCCTGTTGGTCCTGTCCACAGGAAGTGATGCCAGAAGAATTAGGAAAAGAGGACTCAACCATAAGGTGGGGCACCTAACATCACCTTTAATTTTTGTTAGTGCACATATGAGTGTGAGTATTTCTCTATGTGTTGTGGTTGTTTGGAGTATCCCCTAAAGTGGAAGTGGGTGAAAGCTCACAGAACTGCAGTACAATGCCAGCTCTGTTACAGGGAGGTACTTCAAGCTGTCAGGGCAGTTTTGTGGCTGAGGTGAGAGGTGTTCAAGTCGGCCCAAGACCTACAAAGAAAATGAATTGAAGGATAGTGTTGTAATGTAGTATTAAAAACATTTACTCAGGCAGTCTATTTACTCAAGAACTGTACTTATAGGAAGATATATAAGATAGATATATAAATATATAATCACCAGTTTGATATTTTAATTTAGAGAAAAGACTAGAAAAACAGTTATATATCTTGTTTTTTATCAATTCAAAAACAAAGGTGTAAAAACAACAAATCGCAGTACTGAAAGTGAATTCAGGACTATTGCAAGCAGTATGGATTTAGATTTGTGGTTCCCTCCTAGTTCCAGTTATGCTAACTGTAGCTAGCTGGTACCTATAGTCCTATGTTTAAAGCATGCCTTTGATTAAGTTCACCCCATCCACATGATGCTATCTTTATTTTTTTACAATTATTTTGCATCATGGGGAAATATTGTGACTTTTAACCCAAATTGTGTGAAATAGCCATGCTTTATAGTTTTAAGATGAAAGCTTTGAACAAATAAATAAACCCAAAAAAGTGCTATAAATCAAACCACCAAAAAATGCATAATAGTAAGAAGTAGCTCAGTCTAAGGAAGAGTTTGCTCACTGCTTTGGGTACTTATTTTTCTTGTAATCCTTAAGGAAGAGGACTTGAACTTTCTTTCACCACTGGAAAAAGAAACAGTTTGAGAGTAGACACGCTTTGATTTAGATGCATGAAAAATCTGCTTGGACAGGGGAGTTTTGGAGATGAACAGAAAGTGGAGTGTGCAACAGGTTGAAATAAGCTGCTGATTTTCAGATTTCCATATGAGTAACGGAGGGTACATTTGTGTGTGTATGTGTGCGTGTGTGTGTGTGTGTGTGTGTGTGTGTGTGTGTGTGTGTGTGTGTGTGTGTGTGTGTGTGTGTGTGTGTGTGTGTGTGTGTGTGTAGTGGATTATTAGGGCAGGAACTGAATTTGCAGACCAGGCCCCTGCTTGTTAACTCAGCTCAGTGTAGCTGATTGATCATCTCTAACAAGTGCTCACTGTAGCGTGCTGCCTTCACTCTCTGTAACCTTTCATGCTTCAGTGTTCTCACCTTCTGACTGGTTTATGCCCTCTGACTCTCATTCACAGCCTTTATTTCTCTTCTTCTCATACTGTAAGTAATTGCTCCACCTGATTTCTCTTTTCCGCTGACCATGTACCTCTCTCAGTACACCGCCCTCCGTTTTCCCTCTTTCAAACGTCTTTCTCTTGTCTCCTCCTCCTCTCAGGATGGACCAAAAGAACCGTCTTGCTGTACTCTGCTTCAAAGCTGCAGTAATTGGAACATGCTGAGACAGCTCTACAGACAGAGTTTGCCTTTCCCCCCCCAAAACCTTTTCATCTCTGCATCTTTCAATCTTTCATTTTTTTTCTCCCACGTACACACCCTCAGCCTCATTCATAACGCCAAGGCCATACAGAAAGACAAATTATAGTCACTGAGTATTTTACATACACACTGCACTGGAGGATACTTTGTTTTGAAAAGAAAATCTGTAAATTTGTAATCAACACAAGACCACCAACATGCTCAATTTTGCCTTTAGAGCCCTTATAACCAAGAATTTCTTATAAGCTTTAAACCATAACAATAGAAATACACAAAATCTTAAATGCACTTTAAATAGGTTAATATATGAAAACAACAGAGGAGGTCGAATTTTAGCAGATACTTGTCTTAACACTGTCACCTTGAAGACTGCATTTGGTTAATAATATGACAAAATTTTCCCAAGATCAAAGTATTATTTGAATTTAAGAGAAGCATTGCATCTACAGTTTAAACTGAGGGCCAGTGTCTAATCATTGACCTTGACCTTAAACCATGTTGTCTAACTAGTGAGAAAGGTGAGAAAGGTGTTTGTATGACAGTCTTGTGCACTTTCCTAGTTCCTTTTCTGTCCTTGATAATAAAAATGCCAGCCAAAGAATGATTTACATTTAATAAGGGTATTTAGGTAAGAAACAGGCTTAAAGGCTACAATCACAGTGACAGATGTGGCAATAAAAAGGCCCTAAATTTAAAAAAAAAAATCTGCCAACTCATTTATTTTAAAAAGGGCCAATTTGCAGTCCAATGGCATCTTTGAGATATTATAGTCTATTCCAGAAGTTAAAAGGTGAAAATTAAGTGTAGAGGATTTTTACCCACACAGCAGCACCTCACTTTGAAACTTAGATTAATAAGTCTTATTCTCTTAGCAAATCATTGCCCCATAGTCTCAAATTCCAGATTCACATTGCGCTCGCCCACCACCCAACCAGGTTGTTTAGTCTCATATAGCCATAACACAGTCTTGCTCAGACATCTGCCTGGGCATGCCTGTGTGCAAAGCAGTGCTTGACGCTAGCATCATAAATCATTGCAGTTTTATCTATGTGAAGTGGTTTGGACTGTTCTGACAGCACCTGCTATTAACACAGACTGAGAGACACTTACACTTCCTGTTGTTTGCCGTCCGGTTTTGGCTGTTTGGTATCGCCTGGGGCCATGAGGATGAGCATGCATTAAATTTAACTTAGATTGAATGTTAAGGATTGGTGGTAATGATTTGTCTTGTGATGTTAGCTGCTTTAAATATATAGTTTTAAAACCTCCACATTAATGCAAGGAATATTGTTTTAGCTATGACCTGATGCTGCGGGTCAGCAGCACATTACTGGACTTACCACTGGAGCAGATCACTGCTCAGTACCACACAATCACAAACTTAAAATATAAAGTCTCTTCCAAAGCATCTACATTGCCATCTTTTCTACTTCTGTGACTGTAAGGTATCTGTTTTCCAACACTAATTACAGTTGCTTTCACTGTTGGTCCACTTCTGCCCTGTTGCATAAACCAAACTTCACTTTAAGCTGTGCCTCTAGTGTTTTGGCTGTCAACATGATTTCCCATCATTCATTAAAGATTTCGACTCTTACTAGTTTACAGCTTGTCTGTTTTTCTCACAAGTTAGACTGCCATGTCTCTGTCTATTTGCTCTTCTGTCTATCCTTCTGTCAAAGTGACAGAAGTTCCAGAAACAGAAAGTTGGGCTTTACAACACAAAATCTAACCAGATGTGTGCTGTGAGTTTCTTCATTTAGTAAAAGCAGGAGATCTGGCAGATTTAAGACAGAACTTAACTTAAAGAACACAGCTATTTACCTGGTTAATACATGTGTGTACAGCACTGACACAGTATTTTCTAAAAATCTGGGAAATTTATTTGTTTCCGGATCTACATTCCTCTGCATGTTTTTGTGTATTTGTATCCTTACAGAAAATAATTAGAAAATCTTACTATCTGTCTGACATTTTGGTGGGACACTGCAAATGGTCTGATTCAGTTCAGTTAGGGAGCCAGACATGGTGTCAAGTGGCTTCTAACCCACCATCTTTGAGAGAAATTGGAAAGAGTAAAAAAAAAATCAGCAGCTGAGATCAGACATTAAAGCCACCATCATGCTGCTTTTCAACACCAACAACAGAAGAAGAAAGGAAAAGAAAAAATCAAAGAAGCAAGATAGAGTGTTATAGAAAGGGACAAATAGATAGATGGGGAGGAAAATATACCCACAGATATACATAAACATCACACACAAACCCGCTGGCAGTGTCTTTATTGGGGGAGAAGTGCCGCAGACAGGAGTGTAAATAAACATTATGGAACATCTGAGAAATGTGTATGAGATTTTGTGATAGACTTCAAGAAGCAGAGCATGACAGCCCTTCTGGCATATAACTGCATGAAAGCATTGGAAAAAAAAATCATGAAATGAGGACTGAGAGTAAAGTGGTTAAAATAAAAGAAGAGTAGCAGGAATTTAAGCAAAAGCAGCATCAGTAATGTTGGGATTCTCAACGAGCTGTAATAAATAAGTGAATGACCTTTGCTGTGTAACTTTTGTGTACACAGTATGATCACAAGCAAATTCAAACTTTACACAAACACATGCAGTTGAATAAACAGGAAGGGCACGCTTGATCTTTTTGTAGGAGAGGCTTGCAGGATACACTGGGAGCAGATCGGATATAAGACAAGGGCAGATAGTGCAGTAATTATTATGTAATTATCCAGTCTGAGCAAACTTTGTAGTACTCATTCATAGATCTGATTGCATAATGAGATGTTGTGAAGCACCGTGGAGCTACAGTAGTTCATGATGTCCCGTGTAAAAGTTTTGAAAATATTGTAGCTTTATGTTTTGTGTCAGTATAATGCCACTACACACATAAAAATTAGATTGAATTCAATGTGAAAAAGCACTAAAATAATCTAAAAATTCCCAAGTTAATGTCCAGTTTTATCTTGAAGCAAAAGTCTGGTGATTTTATGCATCATGTTAATGTCACATGAATCAAAGTGTTTAAGGTGGTAGACACTTCTCGTATATAAATGTTTAAATGAGCTATTGGTAATGCTTAACTGATGAAGTCTTCTTTTAAGACAAAACCTTTGTAAAAGAATTACTTTATCAACTCAGATGCAGCAAGGTAAAGCGAAATATTATGACAATGATGAACATGGAGAAATAACAGTTGCTGACTGACTGGCACCAGGTACACAACAACACAACAAACATGCCAATCATGTATAAAATTATGACCACTTGCCTAATATTGTGTTGGTCCCCGTTTTGCTGCCAGAACATCCCTGACCCATCCAAGGTTATTACCGTTAACGAAAACGAACGAAATAACGAAAACTGAAATTTACTGAGATAAATAAGAACAGTAACTGAAACTGAAGGAAAAAAACAGTAACTGGAACTGTATTGTGGGTTTACAAAACTAACTAAAACAAACTAAAATGATAAAAATAACCTTCGTTTTCATGTTTGTCACTTTATTTAAGGGCCTTGTGGATTGATATGAAATCATTTTTTCTGCTCTAGCAGTTTTAGCACACCTCACTGTATGTGTCTGTTCACCGCCTCAGTCTGCAAAATAATGGCAGCAGTAAAAGTTGGGAGAAAATGTCAGAGTCCCATATAGGATTTCTTTGAGTATAATGTTATGGCTCTGTGCCGTGTTGTGTTAGTGTGCGTGGGATCGCAGTCTCTCTTCCCCCAGCCTGGGCCAAAGTCAAGGTGTGTCCACTTCCGATTAGGGACATCTGGTATAAAGAGGTGGATGCGAGACGCGGAAGAGGAGAGGAAAAAGCGTGGCGAGGGCCAGGTGCAGCGGACAAGTGCTCGTGTGACAGTTGCGTTACTCCCGGTGGGAGGGTGGCTTATCTGTTGGCCGACAACAGACGTGTTCTGGGGATCCAGAGAAGTGGGTTTTCCATTTAGGGGGGTGGCTTATCTGTTGGCCGACAACAGACGTGGTCCGGGGATCCGGAGAAGTGGGTTTTCTTTGAGGGAGGTGTTGAGTCCTTTTAGCGCTATTTCCTGCTTTTAGCCCCTTAACGGGACAGGTAGCGTCTTCAGTTTGGAGAGTGTTGGGCTGTTTTAGCTGTGTGGTGCTTTCCTCTTTTTAATCGTATGTTGCTCCCTTGTCCCCTAGGCCCGCGGGACGTAACATACGGTTAGTGGGGGCTCGTCCGGGATTTGAACCTGGGACCTGTCGCACGGCGTCTTTTCTAAGCGACAGGGCAATGGGAACTTTGTAATGTTTAGTGAGTGCCAGCACAAGACAGAAAGAAGCAAGTGTCTTCTTGCGGATGATGACAAAATGTGTGGAACACTTCTCAAGGGGAAAACCCACCAACCTCAAAGTCAACCTGAGAAGCATGCACAAGGCGGCTACTGAAACCATTCTGAACCTATGCAGTAACCTACGCAGTAACCTAGGCAGTAACCTACGCAGTAACGTATGCAGTAACCTATGTGACATGCACCTCTTGAGAAATGTAACTACATGTCAGGTCCACGCAACCCGGAATGATTGTGATTGGTCTGTTCACCACTGCTGAGTCCTCCTGTGAATTTCTTTTCGCTGCAATTTTTGATTTTTTCACGGAGAGAATAACAATGAGGAATAATAATCAAAGTATCAACATAAGGACTCACAAATTCCTTGAGGGAGACTGCTGAAACTATTGGAATGGACGTGATGGAGTGAACAAAGTGAAAAAAAAAAAAAAAACTAGGAGGGACAATTATGTTTGCAGCCGAAAAATAAAACTGACCACAAAAAGGGAGGACACAGGAGGGAACAAAGTCCCAGCATTTTTTTGTTTCTGTCTGCCGGCACCGCAGATAAAACACTGGGACACGGACAAACTGTTCACTTGCTCCGTAATATATCCCACCCACTAACAGATGCGATAGTGCAGCTGTAGTGGTAACATTACAGTGGAACAATAGGTTGGGGTTTGAATCCTGGCCAGGGGGTGTATCCAGTAAGGGCCAGTACTACCCAAGGGCTAGTGCTACCCAGTCCTACCTCGGAATCTGAGCAATAGATATATAGTACTGAAGTCATACTGGCTAGGGCATCACGCGGATTAAAAAGGTCCATGTCAGGTGGTGAGGAACCAGGATGTACAGATGATAAGTTGGCTACTGTAACAAGGATACGGCATAAATGCACACAAAATGAGAATCAGGAACTGTTGGAATGCTACTACACATGTAATTGGCACCCAACATCCAGACTCATATCAAAACAACTAGTAGCTCAGTGTTCCAATATACGCAAGAAGCAACTGCTTTTGCAACTAGAACACAAATGCGGCAAGGGGGAGCCAGGTTGAAAGGTCAGGGGTCAGGGGAAGATATTATCATCCCCACCCCCACACTCCGAGATTGGGTACCAAGGACGTAAGAAACAGCCAAGTAAAGACTCACAGCCTTGTCTAACTACCTGAAGAGGTATACCAGGGAGATAGTGTCCCAGCTGGGTATCTGAATACCAGCATGGCGTAGATGTCGATTGCCCGGATCTTGTACTTCCCATTCAGCTGACTCCTTGGACTTTAGCTTACTCTCTGCAGGTAGTTGCAGTTTTCCTAACGGTCTCTTTATGGTTCCCATCTGCAGGTGAGATTCCAAGGTACTTGTAGATATCCTCAATGTTTGCAATATTGCCTTGTAATAGTGCAGTCCACTCAGTTCTGACTACCTTCCCTCACTTTGTTACCATCTGACTCTCCATTCTGATGTCATTGATGTAGATCCTAGTGGTCTGCATCAGTTCACTCTTGACATACAGCATAATGTCATCCATATAGAGGACTGTCTACAGATACGACTCCATTCTGTAGTCTGTTTCCATCCTCCTGTTGATGATCTGGATCTGGCTGAGGGGGCCTATTCAGAACAGCAGTGGTGCACAGGTTGGTCAGTCTGGACTTACAGACCTAAGTCACTGCTCTATCTGCAATTCTCAGAGTGTGGGGATGAGGATATATCCCCACTGACCTAACATCCTGGCTCCCCTTTCCCATAGCATTTGTGTTGTACCTCATCAATCTCTAGGTGGGATAGCAGGTGCTTCTTGCAGATGCTGGAACACTGAGCTACTAGATGTTTTAATGTTAGTCTGGAAAGAATCCATAAGTCCCACATCCTCTTCATGTGTAGCCCCTTTCACTGTGGTCACATGCATAATACCATTCCAACAGTTTCCGGTTCTTATCGCATATCCACTTATGCCATCTCCTTGTTCCAGTAGCCCACTGGAATGTGAACCTTGTTAATCTGGGTTTCAGTCATATATCTCTTGCTCATAGTCTGAGGTAGGCTTTAGGTGGCATGGGCAATCTGCAAGCCAAAACAACATGGTGAAAGATACTAAAATGTAAGTCAGAATTCTTTGGGAGTTTTTCTGAGTTTTAATCAAAACCTACACAAAACCTACCTTTCAGAAGCCATAGCAGAGATGTACTTGAAAACAAAATAATAGAAATTTCAAATTTAATTTTACAACACAACACAATGTTCTCTCAATCTCTCCAACCCCATCCCTTACAACACCCATTGGGCCCCCAGCTGCCAGAACAAATTAATTCATTTTAAAGTGATTGCACATGCAGTGTTTGTGATGTCACTATCAGTGTCAAACATTTGCTTTTGTTTCTCTGGTTGGTTTGGAGGAGCAGCCTGCAAGTCTGCTGAATAAACACCACAGTTTTAATGATTGCATGCCACCCAGAAGCCAATTATCTAATTACAAATCTAGCATAACAACAAAAAAAAAACCACTAATTCCTCGCGCTCTCTTTCTTCTGCACTCTGACAGCTCAGTAGCCAGATAAATCCATTCACATGACTGAAAAAAATAATTCTGTTGTTTCACTTGTTTCTTGCACCATATGTTTTCAACCTCATGGCAAACAGCTTGACAGAAATGCCCTGACTGTAGGACAAAAAGGTTAATTAAACCAGTTCAGAAGATGAAACCTGGCCAAATAATAAAATATCCTCAAATGTTCTTCTTATGTTCCTCCATTCTAGAGGAGATAAAACATTGTTGTTCATTTTGCTGCAGTAAAAAGAAAAGAGTGGGATAAACTGAAAATCTGATCACACTGCAGCTTCTTCCATAAAAGTAAATACAGTGCATGAGAAAATATGAGAGTTGGTGTTTAGTTGATGGCAGCTGTGCTTCTTGGGATTTTGGTATAATAATTTCCATGTGTACAAACCCCCCAGAACAATGAATGGTCACTTATTCTTTGGTGCAAAACATCTGATATTCAATACCAGCAGTGAAAAAAAATAAAACACTTCCCTCCACTTCTTCTTGCCAGAACTGTATTGAAGTGTATCTTTGCTTGGCTTTTTAGGTCATGTGGCCTACTTTCTCCCTCTCAGATTCACCAGGGAAGTAAGTGTTTGTTCCCCCGGTGAAACACCTTCCCAATCCAGGTCAAGATATTAACAGACAGGCATGCATGCAAAAATCAAACCTCCAGTGTTTGTACTAGAGCTCAACTGTGCTTAAATCTGCTCCCTCAGGTCTATTGTCGCCCTCTGGTGGTTACAATGTGGTCACAGATACTACACTGCATGAACAGCCAGTGAAGATGATTGATTGCCTACATAGTACCAGTCAAAAGTTTGGATACACTTCGCCATTCATATCAATGGGAAAGTGTGTCCAAGCTTTTGACTGGTACTGTAGGTACAACCAGTGCCTATTCTGAAAATGTCGCTTGTCTACAGTAGAACAAAGATCTTGGTGTGCTCCAACTTCACAAAATGCAAACTAACACGAGCAAACTAAGGAGGCCAGGAATTCACTTTATAGCATTAATTTTTTAAATTTAGTTATATAGCAGCATATTTTTTAGGGCTACTGTCCTTATGCAGTTTACTAAATCTTTCACATATAATCCCAGATAATGTACTCTAAAAGAGTATGGCTTGGTTTATGACTACATGAAGTTAATGGCATATTTTCTATCAGTACGTTTTGCATTCAGACCTGTCTTTTCTCCTCCTGCACCTCCCTGACTCCAGAGCTGCATGTTTATGATCTGTTACCAGCCCCTCAAAAGCATTCTCAGTGTTTATTGCTATTCCAATAACAGACTAACACGGTCACTAGCATGGTAGTCTATTAACTGTGATATGAAAAAAATGGGACTGGATTTATTCCAAAATTAGAAGAGCAGCTTCTTAAGTCTGTGTCTCTATTTCTTTTTGTATGTGATGCCCTTATGGTGACCTACAGGGGCAAAGCAATGTTTATTAATATTTTAAATCAGGAAAGGAGGGAATCTCCCAGAAACAGACTCCATGTGTGTTGTCATTCATACCTCAGACATTTATTTGTCTTTCTTTTTCTCTTTCAGGATTATGAGTATCTCAATCACCCTCAGTCCACACAGCACCAAAAGAACGACCGGTGTCCACCACCACCTCAGATGCTGCCAGAGCGAGCCTGCGAGGTGCCGGGCTGCCGCTCAGACTCAGAATGTGAGCGCCACAAACGCTGCTGCTACAATGGCTGCATTTATGCCTGCCTGGAGTCTGTTCAGCCACCACCAGGTCAGGAGACTAGCGGAGAGCTAAAATAGGGCTTGAAATTATGTGTTGTCCTTTACTTTTTAACATATAACAGTATGTGATGTATTATTATTTTACAATATTTTTGAAGTTTACAGAAATAAAGAAAGTAATATTTTCCTCTTGTTGTTAATTGATATTGCATTAGCTAAGTGTGTGTATGTCCTGAGCAGTTCTGGACTGGCTGGTGCAGCCCAAGCCTCGGTGGTTGGGGGGTAATGGTTGGCTCCTAGACGGTCCTGAGGAGGTTCTGCAAGGTGAGAGCAAACACCTGAAAAGTCAATGGTAACAAACATATGTGTCTCCAGAAAATCTATTTGCATGATGCTTTTGCGTTTTCAGTGAAATGAAAATCATTCAGTGATATTTATGCAATTTATTGCATATTGTTTCCTTTGTTTTAAAATTTAAAATAAAAGCTTTCATTCTGAGGAAACACTGAAAACCATGTGACAATAAACATAAACCATAAAGACACTAATGTCTTCACTGTCAGTAGTCTCAACAGTCTTAAATCCAGTGATCCGCATATATTAAAGGTAGGATAGACGTTCTGTTAATCTGGCTTTCCTCAGTGAATATTAAAGCTTTGAGGGGGGTTTTCCAGAGGGAAATATAAAAAACACTATGTACTATAGTTGGAGGAAAGCCAGTAAAAATCACCACGAAATGACTTCTGTTCTTCTTGTTGTAATTTCCTTTGATAATTTTTTGGGGGGCTTGTTGTTTTTTTCTGGCAATTAGCTGAGGCCTGCAGTACTACTGAGGATGGAGATGAGCCTTTGCACTGTCCTACTGGCTACGAATGCCACATCATAAACCCAGGAAACCCGGCTGCTGGCATCCCTAACCGAGGACAGTGCATCAAGCAGCGTGGCAACTCTGGTACAGCTGAAAGGTTTCCTCTTGACTCAAACATATTAGTGAATACCCATGTGATTGTGATACGGCTTTAAATCTAGGAATTAACCCACATCGTCTCCTATCTAAATGTAATTTTTACAACTAACGTCCTGTGCACCTGATCCAATAGAGTCACTCTCAAAGCTTTGTGCTCTTACGCGCCACAGGGCAGGGGCAGAATGCTGGGCTCTGCCCCTGCCCTGGTATCTCTATCTTGGTAAATGACATGCTGTTAGATGCCAGGTTTCTCCTTTGAAATCGATCTAGAAATAAACAGACTGGAGTGACCTTGCAAATGAGTAGACCACCTCAAGACGAACTGATAATGTGTGACTGAAGCTGTTGGCAGAAATATGACACTAAGTATTTAACAGAGGGAACTTTGTATATCTTTATTTAGCTAATGAACTTTGAATTTGTGTCTATTATTATGGTGCTTTTATTTACAGATGGACGTGGCTTGAGGCACAAATACTTTAAGGACTATAAGGATTACTTAGGTAAGAAGTGCAGGTAGAAAAAAGCTTGAAACCGAACATGAAATAAAGCACATCTGCACGGCATCATTATGGCTTTTATTTTTGCCTGATAGGTACCAGCTCTAACAATGCAGTGGGCTATGAAAAGCATCACCACAAACACCTGGGGTAAAGTATGTTTTAAGCCACTTTAAACTACCATATCTCATTAAAAATCATCTTCACTTGTATATTCCTGTAGAAGAACCCTAATGTTTTCTTTTTTCATATCTGTTCAGATCAACTTGAACTCAGCTTCAGCTATGACCATAGCACAACCTCAGACATCAGTCCAGTCCTGTTTGATCTGCTCACAACTGAACCAGGATCAGATCTGACCTTTTTGACTACACCTACAGCTGCTACCTCCTCAATGCAATGCCCTGTCTTGCAGCCTCTCCTCAGTCACGTGTCCTTATGGAGACAAGTCTGTTGCACTTTCAGGATGCAGCCAAAGAAATAAGAGCTTTTGTCCCTCTGTCTGATGTCTGTAAAAGGGAGGAGGAGAGGGTATTGATGAAGGCAGGCCAAGGTGCATACCAAAGCTGTTCATCAAAAATGTCAAAGCAACCCACCCACCCCTTTTTTTGCCCCCCCCCACCCCAACTCTTACTCCTATTCTCATTCACTGACACGTTCTCTATCCTTAAGCCTGGTCAGCAGAGAAAATCAAGACCATGTGGGCCTGTTTCTCAGCTCTAAATTCCTTTTCTGAAATCTGGAAAGTTTTATAGACAAGAGGAAAAAATCCAGGTGTAGTGGTGACACCACACAATCAATCGATCCAGATGTTTCATATTTGAGCTAATTACTCTAATTTTAAAAAAAATAACACCATATGAGTATGTGGATTATGACTGTTTTACCAAATTTAGAAGAGTTGCTGGTATGTTCGAGCTAAAGTGAAGCAAGACACAATAGTTTATTTAAGAGCCTTATTTGAGATTCTCCACCTGTGAAAAAGAAAACTTTAAATAAACATACTGAGGGTAAGTGATTGGTTTTGAAAAGACTGATTAGCGTCTATTATATCTTTTAAAAAAAAACTCTGCATGTGTCTGGAAAAATTAAATGCTTGTAATTAAGTAAATATTTAAAACTGTTCAACAGATTTTCTCTATTATTCTCAAACTTAACCAGCCTTATTCAACTGTTCTGCTCAAGATGCCAATGTAATCAACTCAAATGGTGCTCCGGTAATTGCTGCCTATAATAACAGAAGAATAAGTTGGTCACATAATAAGCTGGAGGTATGAAATAAAGCCACTCTCTGTGCAGAACTAAAGTGATGTCTGAATGTTCCCATCTGACTGGTGCTGTATTACTGCCTTGTTTATTCTAAATAAACCACTTTATTAAAATAAGCTGTTGTTGTTCTTTCTTCTGAGGCATTTTAACATGTGGCGAAGTTCAGAAGCAAAAAGATACTATTCCAATTCCAGCAAGCCGAACACAGTTCTATATATCTGCTCACAGTCTTATTAATTTCCTGGTCAGTCTTTCTCAGAATCTACAAATGAAATGAAAAGGCAAAAATAGTATTTTATAATATTGTTCTTTCCCAGCAAAAACTGTGCACTGTTCTTTGTTGCCATTCAGTAGTTGCAAATTTATGCAGAACTGCACTGAGTAGAATACAAATGAGGTACATCAGTTTGTTGCCAAAATAAGGGCTTAAAGTCACATGACATTAGAAATTGTTTAGAAGTTTGCAAAAACAGCAGATTTACAGCAGAATTATACTGATTTAGTTCCATGTCTTGCTCACAATAGACAACAGAAATATTTGATTTTTTTAGAACAAAAACATGCAAATGAAAATGAATCATCTTGCAAAAACGAATAATACCTTAACCTTATCTTTTGACTCAATGGCTCTTTTGACAAACCCTCTTATTTCTAATGTTTTATTTCTAGTGTCTATACTTATGGAGATATAATATTCCAATCAAACTCCCCTCAGTTTGTCAATCTCATTGTACATCCTGTATAATGACAATAAAGAAATTCTATTCTATTCATTCTATTCTATAATATTAAACATGCTTACCTTCACAGATTAAAATGTTAGCTAGAATTAAACTTCATACAGTAAAGATAGAGTGAGTTACGGCAAACTTAATGAATTCCATTCAGTTCCTGAGCAGAAAAGAATGGGAGGCAAATAGCCACTGGCAGCGTTATGTGAAGCCTCTGTCAAGAACACCACTCCCCCTGCTGGACAAACATTTAATTTTCATATTAAATCGGTAGAGTTACTGCCAATGATGATAAAGAACACAAGAGAGTAAATTGTATGGTAATCAATGTTCCTGATAACGTTTTTTGCCAATTAACTGTATTTGCCGCTTTAAGGAAACACTAGCATTGCCAACAAATAAGAATTATTGATTCTGATTTCAGTAAACTTCTACTGTAGGGGGGGGGGGGGGGGGGGGGGGGGGGGGGGTTGTTTTGTTTTTATGTTTTATGGAAACAGCTTGCAGCTGACTATATTTCTAGTAAACTTGATTGAGACTGGATAATAGAGTGAGACAGTGTCTGTATGTGTGCGCTGGGAGGCGGGTGTGCCCTCTTGGTCATTAGAAGTGCTCTGTTTGGACTTTGAATGAAGAGAGTATGATTTTGAAATATAGAGACAAATACTGCATTAAAAGTCCGTGCTGCATCATTCCATCGGTTCCACTGTTGCACTTCCCTATCTTGTCCTCAGATCCAGCACATTATAAGGAGCACAATATAGGAAATATTTTAAAGGGCGAACCAGGTTAAAATTAACTATGCATTTGCATTTCTTTTGAAATTTGCAACTTTTTTAGAAAGTATTTGTATCTTTGTAGCAGTATAGAAGTCCGGATATAAAAGCAGGCAAACCGCTGTACATCCAAACGTGGGGCGTCTTCTTTATGCAGAGCTACTGTCTCTGTGGCTGGAGTCGTTACTGAGAGCCGCAGTATGTGGAAAATGTATAGCTCAGCGGGTGTCCTCTCCTCCCTTTGTCTCGTGCTCTCTCACACGGGCGCGCTCGTGCAACTAAGCACCTACGTCAGAAAAAAGGGAGAACAACATTGTCAGTGAGAACTTAGTGTGTAACAGCCATTGTGTTTGGGATAAGCCGGTGGTGCTAAATCCGACGGCGTAAATGCTGCCAGCCGTTTGTTATTACCGGCTTGGAGCCTAAAAACTCACTATTGGGCATGTCGCGCATAACCGCTTCATCACTACCACCTTGCTGATTACTTCAACATGAGCGCGCCGAACAAGTCTTCAGAGAAAAGGTTTGTGTGGTACTCTTTTAGAAGTTTGTGGAGATAAATTATACTTAATGCTATGCACAATATATTTAATAAAATATATACAGAAGTAAATAAACGCCCATGAAGAGCTGACTAAGGTTATGTGGCTCCCTTAAATATACTGAGTAGGCGTTTTTAGTTCGTGATGGAATTTAGACCAGCTCATTATCTTCCGGTAGTTGCATACATCGTGTTTACTGAAAGAGTTATTCAAATCTAGTGACATTTTCAGTGCCGGAAGCTTCATGAATGGAGTCTGTTTCAAACAGGCTGAGTTGTGTTTAATAAAAGACAAACCTGTGCCCAGAAGGTGTCACTGTAGTTGATGCAGTAAGCTGCTGAAGAAGACTCTTGATCTGTATCTGTGTATGGCTATAAAAAAAGCAAAAAAATTCACGTAATCTAAATATTATATCTGTAATATAAATATAAATATATATAATATATCTGTATTCTTATGATTTCAGTCAAAGTCAAGGGCAACAAGGATAAAGATGTGGTTAATTTGTGCAAGAGTTATGCTTCTGAAACATGAGTCAATATGTATTGGCATGTTTGAAGAGTAGTTTCAATTATGTTGTTATACTATAATCTTTTTTTTTCTTCTTTGAACAGAAAGAGCTCCAAAAATAAGCTTGATGCGCTATTAAAAGAGAGAAAATACACCTTTCCCCTTCTGATCAAGGTATGGAGACAGCAATTCATCTTACTACTTTACATTTTATTATTTCAGTTGTTTACCGAATCTTGAAGAGTTTCTTTTTCTTGCCAGCCTGACAGCTTAGTGTATTACATAAGTTAGTGTCGTTGCCAAGTTTTTGTTGGGTGACGGAAGGCCTCCAAGCAACCAAACACCCTGAGTTCATCTGCATGCCATTAAATAAATGTTATTTGGGTGATTGTGTGCACTCAGCAGAAGTGATTTATTAGGGAACATACTCACCCTTGTAAAGTTCTTGGCCTGCACCGTGGAACCTTCTGAGAGATGTGTCCTGTTCCTATCTGTTGGGAAGAGCAAAACTATCCAACATCGAGGTGTTATGACGCTGCATGCTCGTCATATCTGAGGCCCTCTGCTCTGACACCTGTGTTAACCCCATCATCTCTTCTTCCTGGAAAGTTCCACAGCTTTCAGCTGTACCATGCAAGGACATGTTCATGCAGCAGTGGAATGATTCGCCCACCCCCTCCCTTCCACATGGAGGGATTAGTGTTTCAAAGTGCCTGAGACTTCCTTCACTGAGTCCTTATAGGACAATTTTATATTTAATATTTATTTATATTTACTGTTGATTGAACCGCTTTGCCCATAGTGGAGAAGAACCAGTGGAGCAGGAATGATTAAATCCCTTTAATCCAAAACAGTGTATAGGAAGATCACATTGTTGTCTCTCTTGAAAGCAACCTGGATTCGGCATCCATGCAGATTATTTTTAAGTAAAGCAAAGATCATTTCAGGAGGAAAATAGATGAACAGGGAGAAAAACAAAAAGAGAGAACATATGAATTTTGGGAATTAGGGACAAATATAATTGATAACACAGGAAACAGACAGCTCTCTTTTGCATGTATGTGTTGGGTATGTGTTTCAGAGAGTGGGAATTTAATGACCTATGGAGAGGGCTAAGTCACAGCAATAATAAAGACCATTGTCACTTAAACCAAACCCAGCTTGGACTCGTGTCTTCCTTGTGGAGTACTGCATACTGATAAACACATCCACGCTTAATCCTGTCATGGCCCGTCTTATTCTTTGATCCTGACAGTTAAAAAAGACCCCTCCAAATAGATATCCTTATTAATTAGCAATACCACTCCCAGCAGGTTGTTAAGCCAGATAGATGCCCAAGATAAGAAAGCTTAAATCTTTGAACATCAGTGAGAAATTGGATAGAGCGGGATTTGAGGCATCATTTAAAGCTGCTGTGAATGGACTCCGCTCGCAGGGTGTCAGTTCAAAAGATTTTCTGGTTTTCTAAGTTAGGGTATCAATGCGAAGCATTTGCGTCATTGCAAAATACAGACGCAAGCAGCTGCTCTTACCAGATGCTCCCTGAGACCAGAGTAGGCTCTGTCTTTTCAAGTCTGCAGTTTTTGTACAACATGACTCACTGCTGAAGTCCGCTTTCATCATTTAAGAATTACTTTTATATCACATAGGGAGTCGTGTATGTACTTAGACATATATGACTAACATTTGGGCATTCATCCCCTCACTGGAGCTTAATATTTGCCTTTAATATGAACCTTGATGTAAGTTCACACCTCTTTGCCAGGTGATTTCTAACTCCGTGGTTGATGAATTAGCAGTTTAAAGCCATAACATTCAATTTACACTGATATAAAACAGAAGGACACATTACATTGTGTAATTGGAGTATTAGGTTTGCATTTTAAATTAAATATTAAAATCATTGCATTTTTAATTTTATATTGATTAAATATAAATACATAAAACACAGTAATGGACTATGTTGGAATCAAGACCTTGATTATGTGCACTTCTTGACCTGCATCAGCCATATTGTACCTGGTCAACCACCTCAGACTGTGGAATAAGGAGTGTGCCACCCTATTATTCTAATGAACCCTGCCCCTGATAGGGTTTCTCATCACAGCTTTGTTCCTTGTTGACACCGGACCCCCTGAATTAAAGCCGGTCATTTAGAGAGACACCAGGGTTCACCTCTTCTGAATTACAGGCTGATATCGATGTCACTGCGCACAGAGTTCACACTGCCACTTTACTGCAAAGTAGGAACTGTGTGTAAATTACATTTAAACTAATATAAGCTTGAGTCTACTCATGTCCAACCATTTCTCTGCTTATTTCTCCTTCTGAGGATGTTCGTGTATCTGTGCATTACTGCACTGTGTTCCCTCTAATTTATGTTTATGCATGCAAGCATTCATGTGTGCCAACTGAAAGCCCTGTGGTTTGTTGTCACATGGCCCATGCTTGTGTCAACATGTGAATCTCCATGTTCACCAAAATAGTCCCAGGCATAGCAGTCTTTCCATTGCTGCCGATGACTGCGATTCCTCCCACTGGTCCCTGCAGCCTGGGCAGGTCTCATACTGCCAAGGTGTGAGCCCAGTCAGGCTACTATGTCACATCTGTAGCTCACAATGGTGAGGAGGTGTAGCGGCACTGCCCCAGTGAGGGCAAAGGGGCCAGAACACTCCTCGACTCTGATAAACATTAATTGGACCTACAAAGAATGCTGTGTAAACAGCCACCCAGGGAGTTTAGTTAATGAGTGTCTGATTTGGTTGTATGAAGTGTCTGTTTTCCTTTAACAGTGAGTCACGCAGTACCGAGCTGCAGGGTATGCCAACGTCCTCCCCCATCGCACCCTTTCATTCCATCTCCATAGGCTCAGGAGCATTGTTGTGTAATCTGGTCTAATCTAAAATATTGTTATATAAAAGGACATTTGTTGTGGTTGAAACAGTGACTCAGATCAAACGTGGCTATTCACTGAGCACCTAACGGATTCCATCCATCCATCCGACTGACTGTATTTTGAATATGTTTCATATATGTTTTTTATATTTTAGTTGCATTGGTAGTCATATACATTGCATATATTAAAAATGCTGAAATGTTTTATTATTGTCTGAAAATAAATGAAAAATGTAAAAAATAATAATAAGTATTTATACTTGTTACTATAATTACAGTATTAACTATAATTATGATTACTTTTCCGTCCACTATAAAAGCTGGTAATTGTGTTACATAATCAGCATTCACATTAATCGGGATTGACCCTTAAGCCATGCCTGTGCTAGCCAGAGTGTGTCAGTATACACCTGTAGCACTGAGGAAGGACTCGATGAAGGTTGTCCACATCCCCCACGCAAGCCATGAGATTAAATCCTGCAATTTGTGCTAATTGTTACACTTTGAAGGCAGTGTATTGTCTGTCTCTGTCTAGCTAAGACATGGGCTTTTTTTGTACCCAGGTGGTGACACGAGCGTATCACAGTGCAAAAGTTTGCTGCGGGAGGTGACAGGAAAGTAAGTACTTTGGGGTCAAAAGTGGACTGCTCATCTTACCTAGGTGACAAAGCTCAGCTTTGTGGGAGGCAAAAAGTTTGTTTGGTTGGTAGGTCACTAATGGAGCATGTCAGTAACTCGCCATAACTTTGCTCGCCAACTACTGATTAGAAAGTAAAGGAGGGGATGATTTCTAGGAAAGTTCAAAATGGAAAATTAAATACTGTGTTGCCTAGAGGGTTTGGTTCACTGGCCACAACATTAGAGCCATTTGTAGACGAGGTTTGTGGTCACAGAGCTGCCAGAGATGTCAGGCCATCATCACTCACACAGGTCTGATGGCACAAGCACACTGACTCCATCCTCAGGTTCTCAAACCTGGCAGGGCACAGTCTGGGGCATTCAGATCAGCACCCGCACCTCACATGACAGGGTGTGAAGCCTGCAGTGTTGTAAGCATATTTATTAGTGAAACATATGACACACATACACACACTTTGATTACGGAGGCAACCTCTGGTACGCACGTGGACCTGTGAACATTTTCCGTCTCAGCTGCCTCACACGCAGGCCAGTTAATTTCATCTGATCGGGTTTATTGAAATAACAGTGCGGCAAACAGAGCCAGACATGGGGCCCTGGGTCAGGGCTCATTCCAGGGATGGGATACCGCAGATCTTAGATGAAAGAAAGATTAATGAGGTAAGACTTACAACTCTATATTAATATAGAAGGAATAAAATAAATATAGGCTGTAGTGTCTTCATAGAAGTTGTTGTAGTAGAGCTGTTGTAGGGGCATCATGAAGCACTTTTTAAGCCATGCTGTTGGCTGTTGTCTGTGTGTCTGTCGTCTCTGTTAGTTTAGAATAGTTTAGAATTTGTTTCAGTTTTGAGGCATTTATCAAAAGGGTGACAAGCATTTCATCTGGATATTAGATTGACCTCAAAAAGAGAGGGATTTATTTTTTAGTCTCACGGTCAGCCGCATCAACCCCTGATCAAGGCCACAGAAAAATGACCTGTGGCCCAATTCTGCTGTTTTCCGCGACAGTCTGGGTCTCTGTCTGCTAAAGAAGACAGGCAGGAAGCTCTTTTATGTTTGTTTGTGGTTATTACAGTACATGAAATGATGAGGAATGTGTTATAGAGAATGGGAGGATTATGTGTACTCTGCATGTAGGTGGTCTTGACAGGCCAGCACAGTTGGCACAAATGTGAAGTAGTAGGTCAACCTCCACCTCCATCAAACACCCCCACACAAACACACAAATCCCGTCCATAAAATATTGATGTAAAATAAAGACTCTACATTTGAAGAGTTTATTCATGTTATGGTATTGCATTACTTTTCGTCAGGATCAGTTCTTAGAAATCTGACATCAATTTCATCATGATTTAGTAGCTCCTCTGGAGCCTTTGATCATAACACAACATCATATCACATGGTGCCTAATTATCATGAAATTGTAAATGTCAGATTGTCTTTGATTTTGCCTTGCCATTTTATGAAATACAGTGCAAAATAAATATTGGAAAACATCCATTTTCTGTAACTGCTAGTCTGTTCTAGGGCTAACACAGAAGGATAACCATTCATGCTCAAACCTAGAGCCAATTTAGAATTGGTAGTTAGCCTACCATTCATGTCTTTAGACTGTGGGAGGAAGCCGGAGAACTCATGCAGAAGGGCCCCAGCCAGTGGTTTCAAACACAGGACCCTCTTGCTGTGAGGCAACAGTGCTAGTCACTACACCGACATGCCACCATTATTGGAAAATATCCTTATTAATGTTAAAAAAATGTATTCCAAAATTTGCTTTATGCTTAACAGATGTTGCATTTAGATTTTCAGCAAATGACAGTGTTATAAATTGTACCTATTTGCTTGCCTTATTTATTAATCAGGACATAAAGAAAGCTGCTTTGTTGACTTTAATTACAGGATGTTAGTATAGGACAGGACAGAGCCATTACTGCAATGCTTTACTACAATCAAACAGTGGCTTATGTTTCTGTTATTCGACACAAGATGATTTGAGGTTATTCAACTGTTTTGTCTCACCCTCTTCACCCAGCTGGAGAGAGCCTCTCCACATGGCTAATAAGATTTGGCTGGCCTGGGCACTGCTTAATTTTCAGCTGTGTCCACAACAGCAATCACACACACACAGATTTACTCAAATAAAGAAACACACACACACACACACTCACATACACACACTCACACAAACACGCTCTATCTTCTGATAGAGAATGAGGATAAGTGGGCTAACATTCAGAATTTGGCTCGATTGTAATTACTTTAATAAAAACAGCTTATCGGCTGTTCTTTTAATACACTGACTCCATGATGGCTGTTTGTCAGTTACTATTGTGATATTAATCCAAGCTGAGTCAGTTGCCTCTGTGCAAATGTTGATCCCTGTTAGGTTGAACTTCATAGACTTCAGATAAGAACCTGTTTATTTCCACAGTAGGTCGAAATAAACAGGGGATCTTAGCTCATAAATCTTTTGTCAGTATAACCGATTTCAAGCACTGTTAACATGTAAGTTATAATTGAGCCTATAATTGCCTGTGTGGCTTAAGTGTATGTGCTTGTTCCAACTTGTGAACTTGACCCATATTGCACATGGTGACATGCTGTCACTGAGAAGTCTGCTCTGCATCTAAAACTGCAGATGCTGCAGTCCACCTGCCAGCCGGGTCACACTACCCACATTCCTCTCTGCCATATGGGAGGGGACACTGACACTGTTTGGCCAACAACTCACCTTGCTTTAGTTTGCCTCGTCTAGCACCTGGCAGTGATTAGCCAAAGGCCCAACAGAATGTAAGGCACCAGATTGCAGTCCTCTCAGAGCTGGCAATTTGGCCATGATTTAACTGACCTACTGTTCATTCTATCCAGATCTGGTCTGATGGTTCAAAGACATTAAAATGGTTTAGCCCAGTTATATGAATGGGCTTAGTTGCAGGGCCGGCGAAGTAAGTAATATAGGAGAAGAGAATATAGGACAAGAGAAGAGATACAGCAGCTACTGTACAGTACCTCGTGTCCCAAGTGGCTGACTGGGCAGTAATGGAATACAGTGCCCTGGTGCTTCATGCTACAGAAATAGCAACATTTTTGCTGTCACTAAAACATGGTGATTTGCAGATTTTATTTTTAGTGGAGGGGTGGAACTTGTGTGAGCAAAGTGTGCTTGTGCTTATTGACAGTGTGTCCTTTGGTATGAAAAATTTTAAATGAAATGTTGCCCTCTTACCTCCCTAATAACTGGACTTTAAATAGAGAGGTCCTCCGATAAATCATTTAATCATCAGCAATAAAAAAAGAAATTATAACACTTGACAACCCAATAACTACCTGCAATATAAAGCTCACAGTCAGCCTGTGTGTGTCTTGTCCTGCTGTGGGCTCTTCTGTTTCTGCTTCTGTGTGGAGCAGGCAGAAGGCCAGGCGTAGCTACAGTAGGGTGGGGTGGGTAAGCTGTTTGTCAGCAAGATAGTAGCATCCCACAGGGGTTTGTACAGCAAGTAAAACAGGCAGGGAAGAGTAGAAGAGACGGATTGGTGGATAAGGAAAGCAGGCAGGGGGATATGACATCCCCATCGTCTTTGTCTCCAAGATACAGTGGCAAGTGAGAAGGCAGAGGAAAGTTGCAGGTATCTGTTGAACCACATGGGAGGGCCATTAGAGCTCCACCACCTTCCCATCTGACTTCCCGAACCCCGTGAAGAGCCCACCTGGGAGGATGATGAGCTCTGTATCTACTGTACCTGTCTTTCCTCGTCTGTCTAGTCCCAGCTCCCCACCTCCCACCCCCTGTCCTACGCTCCAAGAGTCCTCTTTTACAGGAAAGTCAGTGCCAGGCCCCTGCTGCTTTCTCTCCGGCTCAGGATGGGTCCCTAGTCAAGTCCCATCCATACGTCACTGGCAGCAGCAAAGACGGAGAGCACTCCCTCACTGATAATAGCAACAGCACAAAGCAACAGCATCCTCTCAGTGTCTGTCAGCAGTCTCCCTCTCTGTTCTGTCTATATCCTGGAGCAGAGGAAAATTGCAGAAATCTGACAGAGAAGGAACCACAGAGGTTCTGAGGTCTTCATCACTCGGAATGTAACCTCGTATCAATAAATGATGCAGTAAAGCCAAATCCAGAGTATAGAAGAGTGCTGTGAAGAATCACAGGTGGCTCTGTATCAGGAATTCACTGAAATTTTCAAGATCTGTACACATCTGAAGAAACTCATGGAAACTCCTGGTGGCTAAGGTTTGTAGCATTGAGGCTCTGTGAAGCTGGAGAAGCTTTTTTTTTTTTTATTTTAAACAAATGGAGTCAAGGAACAGCTTGCTTACTTAACAAGTTGTAGACCAAAAACCCACTGGAAATGCAGGCCTGGCATCATCATCATCATCATCATCGTAATCTTTCATTTTGCTCCCCAAATAAGAGGCCATCTGCTGCTCCTCTGACTGGAAATAGTGTCTAGAGGTTGAGATGTCCATGAGGTTGTAACAGCATGGAGAAGATGTGCTATGTGGGAAGACGGGACCTCATCTGCCTGCTGTGGTTTTAGCCTCCTCCAGGGCTCCTGCTGGGGTAGGAACAGGAGGGTCAACCCAGAGGTATGTTTAGAGGCAACACTGCCTAGATAGGACTGAGACAATCATTTGTTTCCATTCTCCATCCTGCCACACCCGTTTACATGCGCACACTATTTTTTTGTCAGAATTTATTCCGTGTTTCTTGTTCTTGTTTTTTAATAATGCTCACAGATTGCACGTTCTGTGCTATATACTGTATCCCTTACATAAACTGTGATCTTTTGTTTCTTGATATTATTTTGTTGTTGTTGTTGTTGTCATGACTCCATACGCTATATCTGATTTTTTTTTACTTCAGGTGCTCTCATGTGTTGTCACCTGGGTGATAAGATAGATACAGCATAAAGAGTCTTCCAGGATAACTGTGGCAAGGTTTACAGTTACCTATGGGCAGTCAAGCTAGCTGTTTCATCTTGTTTCCAATCTTTATGCTTGGCTAAGCTGCTTTTATTTTTAGCATGCACATAAAAGTGAAGTCAGTATTCTCATCTAACTCCCTTTTCCAGTGATCCTGCAGTATACAGTAGATGCAAGGTAATAACTTTCTCAAAAATTGTGCCATGTAAACACTGCATGAACAAATATGCACTGCGTTTCCCAGACCTGTCTGCTCCATTCCAATTGTAATCTAGGTTGTGTGAGATGAATACTTCTTATTGCAGCTTTTGTCATTATTAATCAGACTTAAAGAAGTCCTTCCACCTCTGAGAGGACGCCGTGTTCACCTACAGTATCTCCTGGATTTGCTTCTCCACCAGCAGGGGCCACATACACTCAGTGGCTCAGCACTAAACCTTAACTTACCATTTCTAGCAACGTCTTAATTTTTGATCTTTGTCCAAAGATAGTAGTTTAAGCTTGTTCAGTATTATTTATTGTGCAACCTGATTTTCAAAACAGAGTTAGGTTGCCATGTAAAATGTGTAATAAAAATAGATTGCAAGGACAGTGGCATGTTTCTCTACCATGTGACTGTTAAAATATGCACTCGCTTACATATCTTTAGCCTCGCTGAACTGTTCTTTATATATAGTAGTAACAGTACTAACCTGTTGCTAATAAATCTGATTCGTGGGATCTTCCGTCAGTTTTTTTTTAAGTCTCCATCCCGATATAAAGTGGGAGGATATTGTCTCGTCATACTGCCCATCTGGGCATCTGTCTGTGAGGTTTTACCTTTCTGGTCTATAGACTCCTAAACCACAAGGAGTTGAGCCATGAAATTTGGCATATGTGTTCTTTACTCTTCAATGTGCAACATGGTATTTGGCAAAATAGTTTTGCAGAATGTTATTACCTTCAGCAGACACCCGTCAGATGTCTCCTGAAGGGTTTTCTGTTATGAAATGAGCCAGCAATGTTAACGAGACTTCTAAATTTATTTTATATTTTCATTAATGGTAGGATCTCCCCATCGGTGATGGATCTTGTTTCCCATTATATCATTTTTACAGTTGTCATTCGTCTCCCAACTTATTTGTAGACTTCCCTGCATATGTTTTTAATTTACATTATTCACTTCAATTCAATTTTATTTTTATAGAGCCAAATCACAACAAAGTCACCTCAAGGTGCTTCATACACAGCATTCAGACTTCTTTGCAAATGGAATTGTATGTCTGACTAATCAAATACAAAAACAGGTAAGAGAACAAGGGAACAGATAAGAGTATAATCAGGGTAGTAGCAGCAGCCGCCTCAGTAGCTGCTCATTCCCAGAGCTGAGGCTGATTACTGAAGTAGCCAACCTTGTTGCATAACTGCTGTCATCTTATCATATTCATCTCCTCTACTGGTTCTGGGCTAATCAGCACATGGAGCAACTGAGTTGTTTCCCTCCTGCAGTGGGGATTAGTCATTGGAAAGCAAATAATCTTGTCTTACATTTGCATCATGATGTAAATAGGATTTTTTTTTCACAGCAGCCATTTTGTCATTGCAAGGTAAATAAAAGTAATTAATGATTTTAATTGTATCCCTGTTCCAGTTAGACTGTCCAGGATCCTCATATTGTGCATGTGACTGACAGATTTACCTGTGTTTACCTGGCCATGACCTGTCAGAATGGATGTTGTGAAAGGGGCCTATGCTGTAATGTTACTTTGGCCGCAGACCTGGAGGTGCTAATTCTCATACCAATACACTCGACCCACCACCTGCTGGAGGAACCATAGTGGTCAGGTACAGTGTGTGTGTGCCCCCCAATGGACCGATCCCCAGCTATTGAGGCTGGCTATTAGGACATTGAACATCACCTCTCTAGTAGGGAAGGAGCCTGAGGTAGTGCACGAGGTCGAGCGATACTGGCTAGATATATGCTAGATATATACCTCAACCCACAGCAACCAGTCTTGAACCAGTCTTCTAGACAAGGGCTGGACACCTGTCTGGAGTTGCCCTTGGTGAGAGGCTGGGGTGGGTATCTTTGTATCCCCCTGGCTTGCCACCTGCACATTGGAGTTTTTAACCAGTGGATGAGAGGGTTGTTTCCCTGTGTCTTCGGGCCAGGACTGTTGTTTGCACTTATGTGCCAAACAATATTTTCTTAATATTTGAGCTTTGTCCAAAGATCGGACTTTAAGCCGCTCCAGGTGCATGACTGCACCTGCACTAGGAGGAACGGCCTACCTGAACTGAGCCCGATTGGTGTTCTGTTATTAGACTTCTGGGCAAATCACAGTTTGTCCATAACGAACACCATGTTCGAACATAAGGATGTCCATTAGTGCACATGGCACTATTCAGGCCTTATTGTTGTCAGTGTGGCCCAAGGTGTCACTGCAATTATACAGGTGCACATAAGGTTGTGTTGTAGGTTACACCGTAGGGTTCAGAGGGGATTTCTGGTTATGTAGGACCAACTGAGAAACATAAATCAGGCCTAAGTCAGACTCCATTCCAGTGGGTGCTGGACTTCACCAGAGCTGCCCTTTGTCACCAATTCTGTTCATAATTTTTATGGACAAAATTTCTAGGCATAGCCAAGTGTTTTCTGCCTTGGTAGCCTCAGAATCTCATCTCTGCTTTTTGTGAATTATGTGATCTAGTTGGTTTTATCAGGTGGCGCCCTCCAACGCGCACTGGAGCGGTTCATAGTCGAGTGTGAAGTGGTGGTTATGTTTTGGTGTTCTTTTTTAAAAAGATAATAGGTTAACCAACATATTATATATTTATATTTATTTATTTATTTAAACAAGGACAGTACATGTTAATGGACATCGGCATAAAGCATATAAGATGTAAACATGCCAGATTTTAGTAAAGCTGCTTTAATATAATAAATGTTGACTGTCGTTTGCACTAAAGACAAAGCAAAACAAAAGGGGGGGTTTTGAAGTGATCTGTTTTCCATCCTTTGACACTGTAGTCCCTGATGCAAACATTAGCTCATTTGGTACTGAATGCAGCTATTGAGAAAAAAGTAACTATTTAACAATACGTTGTTGAAAAGCTATATTAAAGAGTGAATTTTATTTCTTCTGCAGGATTAAATACATTTGTCTTAGGTGTCATCTTGAATGATCCACCTTAAAATTGATATTATCCACTGAAAAAATGTATTCAACTGACTAAAAAAGATAAGTTTTCAAGGATGACTGTGAGACCGTGACTGTGCATGATACGTATCTACACTGCAGAGGCTCTCTGGATCTCACTTTGACGCCGAGAGTCTACATAACATTTACAGTATCTTAAGTAAGCTCAAGCTCTGTGGCCAGTACGTGCGTGCGTCGGTGTAGCCCTCGCTATACAGCCTCGGTGTTGGAAAGCGCATCAGTCACACAGCGTGGTGTAGGTGGACGACAGCAAACGGATAAAAAAAAACAACAAATCTATATCGGGACAGCCCCAGCTGTCAGCGGTAGAAACCTGAACAGGTGGCTCCTCCGGTGTCTTAGCAGAACGCGTCAGGGCGCAGAGACCCTCAACAGCTTGTCTCGCTCGCTAATCTCTTCTCTGACGACAGTGCATTTACAGTGTGCGCGTAAAACCAGGAGTACGGCAGGTTTGGGTTGTGGGATCTGATCAGTCATCGGGATTTTACTCAGCAGCGTTGTTGATTCAGTGTTTATCACGAAGTTGGACTAGTGGAAAGTCTGCCTTGTTTTTTTGTTTGTTTTTTTTTTAGGTTGGACTGACAGAGTTGGATATAATGACTTGGATTTCATAATTTTTCCTTTGTTTTTGGATTGTCAACGCTGCCACTGATAACACAGCATGTTGCCAGAAATAAATAACAAGGTGAGGAATTGTTCGTTGGCTGGATGTTACTATCTGGTAGCGGAAGTTTTTGCTTATTGCATTGTGACGAATATTCCCGTTTATTTTACAGTCAGTTTATTGGAAAATTACAAAACGAATGGACTATACACTTATAAAAGTTTGCTGTGATTATCTTTTATGATCATAAAGTTGTCTGTATATATTGTTATAATGTAGACAAAATAATGACTTACCTCCTGTGAGACCACTTCATTATACCAGTATTGTGTCAGAACCTGCATTATATTCATATTTATTTTACTTTTGCACTGATTAAAGTCTAATGTCTAGGTTAATTCCGTTGTAGGACAAACCCATAAGAGGCATGCTTTTATAATTAAACTAAAGTAAAAATCTACTATTTTTAGTGTGTTCGCCTTTTTTATTGATTCATGCCAAGAATATTAAGTCTAACTTTAAAATCATTGCCATTTCTTCTTCACAAGTTATCCCACTTGAATGCTTATTTTGCAGTCCACCCCCTTTCTCCTGACTGGATGCCAAGTTATGATGAAAAATCTGATCCATTTCTATTTCAGTCGTTGTTTAGCCTACTTACTTCAGTGTTTGTTGTGCTGACATATTCTGTAAGTCTATATGTGTTCTGGTATATTTTTCACACCTTACATGGGAACTGACATAAATTTAACCTTTGCTGGTTTTGAAGCTTTAAGGAATTGTAGCTTCTTTCTCCCACATAAATAAAAAAAATGCAGATTTTCTTCTACAAATCAACTCTAAATCTAAGGATTAACACTCATTATGATCACATGGTTTCTAACTATTTACCATCACTGTATATGCATCCTTTTCCCTGTGGTTACATTCAATGCCAACAGGAAACAGCTTGTTATGTGCAATAAAAAATAACTGGAGAGCGTGATTATACATTGAAAGATTACATATCTGACAGACGATAGTGTTCATGAGCAGCAGATTTTACAGTTTGTTGACGTTTACCCTCAGTAGCTCCTGGTTTTATTACTTTGCTTTGACCCTTTAACCAACTGACCCTAATGGAGGACCTTTTTGAGGCAAAGCTGCTCTCACACACCTCCTGAAATGATCCTACATCCACCAAGGAACCTAAACCTCATCGATAAGGTTATGGTTTTTGTTATTTTGATTATAGGTCCATTTGTATATAACTTTATTTTAGCATCTTGGTATAAGTACAGATTCCCTTCCCTCCCTTGCATATATTCCATGAGCATTTGGTGTTAATGGATTGTGCATTTATATGGACAAAGGAAGGATAATTTTCTACATGCACAATAAAATTTTATCCAAGCCTGTATTTAAACTGTTACATTTTATGCATTGTGTTGCAAACTTGAATTTTACAAAAAAAAAAAAAACAGAATCTGATCTTTCAGTGTTTTTAATCTCAAAAAGGGGAAAACAGAAATGTGCTCATTTACTTACTTTGTATTTGGTGCAAATCCACATTCAGTATCAGCAGTCAGACACAGATTTGTAACAGTGGAATTTAAGGTCAAGAGTCACTATTTGCCTTATTATGATGCCACTAGGTTTCCACTGGCTCAGTGCTCATTAGCCAGGCTTACACCACCTGTACAGGTGATGTTTAAGAAGTCAGTCTGTCACAGTGACCTACATGGCTCCTGCTGTCACTCACAATGCACCCAAGATTGTAACATGACTACATTATTGTGCTATACTCCTTGTTTGGTTGCAAGTGGTTTAATTGCCTTTCTGAAGAATTGTATCATCTTTAATGCAAATGGAGAAGCCAGAGAGTGTTTGTATCCAGTTAAGCTTCAAAAGAAAAGTTAGCTATATCCATTCCTTATGAGCTAGATGGGTTAGTCCGGCTCCCTTGCTCGCTAGACAATTCTGTGGTGACAGTGTGGTGACAGTGACCTGATGTTAGCTTTGCTTCGCACTCAGTGGTAAAGCTTGAGATTGTGATCTGGAAGCTGTTTCCTATCTAGCACCTGTGGACAACAACCTGACTATCTCACCCCTTCCCTCCCTCCCTTCCTGCCAGGCTGGTAGAGTGAATTTAACACATATCCCCATATGAGGCTAAGCTTTATTTCACCCATATGGTGTCCCCCGACACAGTTGCAAGCTCAACCACTGATTAGAAAGGAACGTGTAAGCTGGCTTGGCGATGATGAGAAGCATGCACAGTCATCCAAAATGCATGTGGTACTTTTTTAGAACAGCATTTATTGCAATACATTCAGTCCAAGGATTCTCAAGTGAGGACTGGCTTGGAGGCACGTGTACACCTACTGCTGAGCACATGGATGTGCACATGGGCAAACTACACACAGAGAGAACTCTAAAGTGAGAGGATTGGTGTTGCTGGGTTTTTGCAGAAGTGATCTATTTTAGGATCACAGTCCATTATTTTTGCTCGTCTGGTTTCAGCGCCGCTCAGTTGCCCAGAGGCTGTGTGTTTCGGAAGAGACTGGGGAATCCAGCATGAACACAAGTAGAAATTTCATTATTATTTTACATGCCTGCTTTAATTTGTCTTTTTTAACGTAAAGGGATTCCTTTATCTGAGTTAGAGGTGATGTCCTAATACATCATGCTATAAAAATAACTCATTGCAGAAGGAAAATACAGTTACCCATTGTGCCTATTTTATTTCCAGCTTTTTGGAAATAAAAGGCAGCTATTTCTCTCCTTTTTTTGCAGTGAATTTTATGAATCACTCTCATTCCTCCCACAGACATCACGACCAGAGGCCTTCCCTCACCCTCACAGACTCCCAGCAGAAGGGAACCGTATTGGAACAAATCGACCCTGCTCACAGGTCAGCTCTTCCCCACTGAATGATGCTGTAACAGCTGACCAGAACATGTTGTATGGCCAGGTTTATCTTCCGCAAATGGCAACTTTTTATTTTTTGTATTTAATTTGATAAGGTTGAGCACATATGTTTTTCAGTGATACAAGAGCATCTTATTTAAACAGCATCCCCACCACCATCACTATTATGTACAGGCATGTAACTGTGTTTACTTCCTCTGCCTGTTGTGACAGGTGCTTGTGACTATATTTAGCCCTATCGCTATGCGTCATAACCAAGTTGGCAGATCTTGCAGCAGCTCTTAACACGTGAGGTGAAATATCAGAATTACCATGGAAATGCTTTTCTCATGAAAAGCTATCAATAATTAATATGAAAGAATTTATGTTAATCCACTCCCTTGCTAAAGGGAATGCAGTATCGTGCTGGATGTGGGGAATCTCTGTTTTCTGTGGCATTGCAGTTCAATAAATAAAAATGTGAAAAACCCCTGTTGTCACATTCAGCTTCTGCAGGATATGTTATGTTCTCCAGAGGACTTGGCAAAGCACAGAGGTCTAATTTTGCCCATCGCTGCCAGGACTGAGCCTTGCAAGGCAGTGACACATGTAATCATGCTCCCGAAGCAATCAGGGTGGCAGCCTAAGAAAAGCAGGTCGATGCACCTCATCCTCCCACAAAGCCACCGCAGACAGACTCTGTCAAAACCCAGACTCACGGGTCTTTGTCCCCATTTTACTCTCACCCTGATCGGTAATTCCAGACGCTACCTGCTGGGGGTCCTGGTCACCTGAGCCTCCACAGACAAAATGCATGCAGGGAAGTAGCTTGCTGAGAGCACAAAGCAAAATGGATGAGCGGCAGCTTGATGCAAACACATTTCCATGAAGAAAGTGAAAGGGGCTGTGACAAGCTTGTGCTTTTAATGTAAAAAGAATAATATATTTGAATACACGCTTGCTGCCCTACTTTCTCCCAATTCATTTGTTGTCTTCTTACAAATGCCTGTTTCAATGCCTGTGTGTTTTATTGTGTTGTATGGAAATGCAGAATGTGCAGAAAAAAAGATCTTAGATGTCCCAGAGCTAGCTTGTTGCTTGGCCTAAATTGCCTATTGTTAAAAATCATTTTGCCTCCATTTTATTTTATTATTCACTTGTATCAAAAAAGCAAGCTTGTAGAGTTTGATCATCTGAACTGAAAGACTTTTTATTTTCAATCTCTTGTTCTATTTATCTTGTACTTGTACTTTTCTTAATAAATATTTCACCACTGAGTACATTGCTATAACAATTCATTTGAATTACAGAAGTTCAACTCCAGTGTGGGGACTCTCCCTCAGCTCGAGCCACCAGTGGTCCAGGTGGTGGTTAGCAATGCCAAAAACCAGCACCAGGTGTCAGACAACATCTTGCCCCAAATTGCCAACAAAGGGGGTCAAAACAACTATCAGACACAATCGGTGAGGTTGTCATGCACTAGCCATCTGTAATATGGTTAAGTAGAGGCTGTCGGGTGTGTTATAAGCTAGTTTAGTTCATTCAAAACTAAGAAATTGTGTAGTGTTAGAATTGAAGATTATTCTGTACCATTCATCTCTCAGAATGCTAAGAGACTCTACTTTGTCATTTCATGTTATATAACAGGACGAGAGGCCAAAGCCCACTCAGCAGTTCACCACACGGTTTGGTACAACAGTCGATAAAGTGTCAGTGTCTCGCAACAGCAGGATTTTCATCAACAAGCTGGAGAAAGAGAAAGCATATGAGGGTCAAAAGTTACCCATGTCACCTATAGGTATGTTGGTATGAACCAGAATACAACACAACTGAATCACAAAGGAATGGAGATGTTATTTCACATTTTGAATATATTGTGGGTGTTCCAACACAAATATGTAACTAATATTTTTTTATTGCCCTGATGGAATGAAAATAGCATGCTGGCACTGGAAGATGAGTTTTCAGAATCCTCTGCATTTGGCAGATCAATATGATAGTGACTCATCCTGTCTTCCTCCTCATACTTCCTGTTGCAGAGGCGTTGAAGAACTTCCAGGATCGGCTGACAGAGTTTGAACAGGAGGAGATCATGGATTATTCAGAGATTTGGTTCCTTGGTCTGGGATCCCAGAAAATTGAGGGCTCCCAAGGAGCTCCGCAGAACTCTGGATATGATGATGAACATGGAAGTTACATCAGGGTAATGTTTCAGATCATCTATTTAAGAGTCATATCAAGAGTTTTACAGGTTTTAATCCATCAGGCTTCATCTGTGTTATGCTTTTTTATGTTTACTATACATTTTTATTATATATGATCAATAACACAGGCAAGACTGCTAGTCACATTAAGTAAACAGGCATGTTGAAAAAATGTGTAGTAACATCTAAAAAACACAAGTTATTTTTGACATTAAAAGAGAAACAATTAATTTTAAGATCATGTCACCATCAGATATCAATAGATTAAGTCATTCAATCCACAAGCACATCCACATATCCCACATGTAGCAGTAGTATGTAAAATGTAAAAGGACTAGTAGGTATGTAAAATAAATTAATGGCATTTATTTATGCACATGCTTACATGTTTTAACACTGCCTGAGGAAAACAGTATGTGACCAGATGACCTCCAGTAACTGCAGGCACCAGCCCACTGTTCAATTAGACTGACTTTATTGTTTCATGTTTTTTATGTACTAAACTGCAGTGAGGTCACAATCTCTGTAGCAACAGGCTAAGCTATCATGTATAAATCAGACAGATGATGGACAGTTGTGTGCCAGTAGACAATATTCAATGAATAAGCTGTTTAAGGCTGAGTCACTGACCATTGTTTAGACTCTCGTATGTCCATTGGGACTCATCTCACTGTTACAGTTTTGACTGACAGTTAGCCACTGTCAGAAGAGGATGCTGTCTCTTAGTATGAGTTAATATAATGTTATGTTACATTAATAAATTCATAATGTTTACTTTTTCACATCATTTAATCTTGCTGTTTGTGATAGACATATTTATTTTATGACACAATGCATAATAGTGAAGTCTGCTCTCATATTCTCAATTCTCCTCTTTCTTGCTCTTCCAGGTGCTACACGACCACATTGCCTACAGGTTTGAAGTGTTGGAAGTGATTGGGAAAGGCTCCTTTGGCCAGGTCTTAAAATGCCTGGACCACAAGAACAATGAACTTGTAGCCATAAAAATAATCCGCAATAAAAAAAGGTATGAAAAATCACATGGAAATTAATATTATTTTTTTTTTTTAGTCATGAATTCAGTAACAAAATGCAGAAGTAGCCCCTGGAATACTTATCACTAGACTATCCCTGGTTGGGAATCACTGCTCTATGGTTATTACTCTTAAGTTATTTCTGACATTCAAGTAGTCAACTTTTGTCTGTCATTTGAGATCTGATGCCCCGTTGTGAGTTTTTTTTCCCCCACATGTCTGCAACCTGATAACTTTACACTTTAGGAGTCTGCCAAATTGTTGAGACCTGATTTAGCATGGTAGAAGTCGGTACCCAATGGTGTTATCTTACCTGTCCTTCCTCCCTGAGGATCACAGTGGCTGCAATGCCAGAGTCCTGTAGGTTAGATGCAGGACCTGTCAGGTCCTACCGCTACTTCAATAATGCAGAAAACAAAATAGGTGCAAACTGGCAAAGAAGAACTCTAAGCTGTGTCAGATGGCTATCTTAGATCTAATTTCTCTGGGAAAAGGTTGTGTGCAGTGGATATAAAGAAACATCCAGGGATATTAGGGGGGGGCTTTTGTTCTGAGAAGCATCTCAATCAGAGAAATAAAACTTGCAAAAATAGAGCTTCTCATTTATTTAAGAAGTATTAATTTATGGAGAATAGCCTGTTTATTCTGCACTTTTTTTTTTTTTTAACTATAGAAATGAGTAATGATCAAATCACTCTTGATGTGAATTTAATTATCAGCTGTAAATTTGTCTGCAGGTTTCATCACCAAGCTCTTGTGGAGCTGAAGATCTTGGATGTGATAAAGAGGAAAGACAAAGACAACCTCCACAATGTCATCCACATGAAGGAGTACTTCTACTTCCGAAATCACCTTTGCATCTCCTTTGAGCTTCTGGGGTTAGTATGTTCACTGACATTCAGAATCCAAGAATATAAAGACACTAAATAATTAAGCCTTTAATCGAGGGTAAGTCACCCTTTCCCAGGTACAATAGCGCGGCGTGAAGACCGTAGAGCTTATCAAAGGCAGTTCTCATATGTCTCTGGTCATTACTTCTAAGTAACTGCAATCAATCAGGAGTAAATTGACTACCTGTGTACCTTAAGCCAGCCATGTTTTAGTATGGGTCACTACTGATATCTATTTGAGGAGAGAGAGCTTTGTGTGTCACTGTGGCTGAATGACCTTTAGGGGACGTCTTGGGCTGCTACCTTGTCTAGCGTTACTGTCACCGGATCCTTTAGTTAAGGCCTTGATTGGGGCCCTATCTCTTACCCCTTCTTGCTTCGTGGTGTGAAGGATCTGGTTACACAGCCTAAAGAAATTTATGCTTATCATGACGAGCAAGAAATAGCAGGGGGATACAGTTTGTGTATCTGTCTTCCTGTGAATGGAGGCACAATCATAGATTATTTCCAAGTAAGTGTTTAAGACTCAGTGGGCGATTCATTGCAGGTGTTGAATGACATCAAACTTAGCAGCCTTCTTTTTCAGGGTGTTTATTTGAGGAATATCTTTTTATGAGTGAATCCATATTGAGTTCACTTGGCTAATACATGGACAAAGTATTTTCACAGAAGACAGAAAATGTTGACTAGAGAGAGAGCTTCTTTATGTTTTATCAATGTCATGAAATAAACGAACATCACATATTTTTTCTTTCCCCTAGGGTCAACTTGTACGAGCTCATAAAAAAAAACAACTTCCAAGGCTTCAGCCTCGCCCTGATCCGTCGTTTCACCCATGCACTTCTCAGGTGCCTGCAGATGCTGCACAGGGAGAAGATAATCCATTGCGACCTCAAACCGGTACTGGCCTGCATCGCATCTCTAATACCTAAATGTGTTTTGAGAAGATAAAAAAAAAAAATATGGGACTGATTGAAATGTAGCGAGGTTAGCTAAATTTGACATCAATAGCACCTTTACTCTAATTCGGTGTTCTGCTGTTGATGATTGCATTGCAAGGATTACTGAGAACAATAATGTAGATTGTGCGCCATCTTGTGGCAGATCAAAATGTTGCACCTGTACTACATAAACGCACAAGTGTTTGACCTGGTTTGCTTCTACTTTTAAACAGGAGAACATCCTTCTGTCTCAGAGAGGGCCAGGGAACATCAAGGTGGTTGACTTTGGCTCAAGCTGCTATGAACAACAAAGAGGTAAGAAGACATGACTCATTCAATACACTATATAGAATTATCTAATTCCGTGTTAGGAAAGTAACAGAAATGTTCTCTTTTCCCTTCTCTTCCCACCTCTTTTAGTGTATACCTACATCCAGAGTCGCTTCTACCGCTCTCCAGAGGTCATCCTGGGTCACCCTTACAGCATGGCTATTGATATGTGGAGTCTGGGCTGCATTCTAGCTGAGCTTTACACAGGCTACCCTCTCTTCCCCGGAGAGAGCGAAGTGGAGCAGATAGCTTGTATAATGGAGGTAAGACATGGAAATATTTTGTCTGTCTCTATATAAAGAGTTTACCTTTCAAGCGTCACAATTGTAACGGCATAAAATTGTGAAATGTATTCATTTGGTGACTTGCTTCTTGTTGTGATATTTTAACTTACAGGTCCTTGGAATGCCTCCAAATGATTTTGTTCAGTCAGCATCAAGAAGGAGGTTGTTCTTTGGTGAGGATTTTTGTTAATTCTGTGGATATTTATACATTATATTTTATGTAAAGTATTGTGTGTGTTTTTATAATATCAATGAATAATGAGGTTAGAACTGTATAAAGACAGGTGGTAAATTTGTGCAATAATATTTGTGCAGACTCAAAAGGAAATCCAAGAAACATCACTAACAGCAAGGGGAAGAAGCGGAGGCCCAGTTCCAAAGAGCTTTCAGCTGCGCTGAAAACTAATGATGCTCTGTTCTTAGATTTCATCAAACGCTGCCTCAGGTACAGTTCGGCTTATTTGTTCACAAGATCACATAATGATTCTTAATGAGTCCGTTTTTCTTAATTGACAACAATTCAATCTAATAATTATATCGGTCGTTTTTAGTGGGTGTTTTAGACCATGATTATTATTTGCACACATAAATAAATGTACTTAAACTCAGATTGTCTGCACTTTTCAGTTGGGATCCAAGTAAGCGTATGACTCCTGATGAGGGGTTACAGCACGAGTGGATCCTACAAGGAAATTTCAACAAAGTCCGGACCAGAACCAAGCCTGCAGTCAAGAAGACCTCAGACAGTTCAACCAACACAGACAAACAAGCTAACAGCCACTCTGGTAAGAGCATGATATTTACAGCAACTAAAATACAGCCAGTACTTGTCTGTAAACCTGTAACGTCCAGGTTGAACATGCCACTCAGTTGATATCCATGTGACTTTTTAAAACCATACAGACAGAGTTCTTTTGTAATCACTGCAAGCTGACATTAAAGGTGCTTTGTTTCCACGGTACAGCAGAGAAGGTCAGCTCGGAAAGCAACGGTAGCGACAATCTGAAGAGAGACAGTTCAGAAACAGGAACAAAGATGGCTCCTGCAGAGCGCCTGCGCCCCATTGGGGCTTCAGCAGAGGAGGAGGCGTGTGAAAGTGAAGGCAAGCTGTCCACAAATACCAAGCAACAGGAATGCAGTGGAGAGAGGCCCGTACACATCATCATCAAACCTCAAGAGACAGAAGACATAGAAAGGAAAGATACTCAGGAGTCATCTCAGTGTTTGTCCCCTATTGTCTAACAATCAGAGGTAAACGTGCTGCAATCATGACAAATGGGAACAGAGAATATTCAAATAAGCTGATTTTGTTTAGCCCTGCATATTCAGAAAATCAAACCACTCATTCAACAAAATCAGTGAAAAGTTACAGTTGGAAGTAACAGAAATGTGTGTTTTCTACTCACGCATAGAGAATTTCTCTGTTTCCACATGCCATGTACAAAACGATGTATGAAGTAGATGCATCAATCAACAGCAAAGACAGATATCTTTTAATTATTGTTTTAATTATACAGTCATAGTGTATTATCTTTTGTTCAGTGAATCTTTTTTATGACCAGTTGTATTTTTGACTGAAATTAAGATGCAGTTGTCAGTTTGTCTAAATGTATCACAATCAGTCTGCCACATAAGAATGTACAGATTGTGCAGCATAAAGTTTTTGCTGTCACCCTCTCTTACTGTTTATTCAACCCAATCTTTGCTGTGCATTGAAAATCTCAGATGAACAGGATCTTTTTTTCATGGTTAAAAAAAAGGGGCTGATTGAAAAAAGAAAAGAGCACGTGTGGGAAAAAGATCTGAAGGACTGTGTGTAATAAAGGCTGAGCCAAATGTTTTTGTTTTTTCAGTCGTGATAACAAAGAAATAATTGTCATGTACATTTTAAGTATAGTATGAAGTCAGTGACATACTGATTATTAATTACTTCATCTCTTATTTATTGTGGAATATATTTGACCCTGTATTTCATATTTGTTTAACACTTTAATTCAACAAACATTAAATATGTATTTGTAATAGAATTTACTGTATATATATACATATATATATTTCAGCTGTAATTTCTTATACATGTGAACCACAGAAGATATTATGAGAAAATATTTCAGATACTTGTGGTGGATTTAGACAAGGTTTTACTTGTTGTGTTGTTATTGTATGAAAACATTTTGTATGTTTGTGTTATTATCGACATTTTTTATTTAGGTACAAAAAGACAATCCTATTATTGATAGTTTGTGCCTTGCAGTATTAGAAATCTTGCACTTTAATATTGTGTGTGTACACCTGATTTAGAAACCCATAAATTCTTACCTGACTTTAGTTTAAACTGTCAGGATCCTTTTTATTTAATAAAATTATATCTCATCTCATGTTACAGAACAAATTGAAAAAAGAACTTGCTTTTTATAAGTGATTTGTTTTTTTTTGTTTGTTTTTTAGTCGCCAACATAGATCTGACATAAATTGCAGATAGACCCCGTACCCTAACTTTGTGTTCACTAAGCAACCAGATATGCTGAGATAATGGATTGTAGCTGAAATAAGAAAAGTCAAGAAAAATAATTTGTCTTTTATGATGGAATAAAAAGTTGTTTCAGAGGACATGTGTTTTGATATTTCCTTGTTTTGTTTATTTTTTGTTTTTTTTACCTTGTAGTCATTTTTGTGTCCATGATTCAACCTGAGATAAAAAAATAAGGCCTCTTCAGCCTTTGTAAGATTCTTATAGTGTGGATTATACCAGTGTTCAGTTACATTTAATTAATTAAACTCAGAAGACCTTTCAGGTTACTGTTGTTAATTAATATTTGCATGATGCATTAAAATACTCACAGTAAATTAGCAATTTACCAAAGTTGGCAGACATGAGGCCACAGTGAAACTGCAAAAAGACATTTGGATATAAAAGTCCAGTGTAATAAAACAGCAAAAACATAAAACCATTAATTAAAATGTAGAAATATACAAGTATAATTTTATACATCCTTTAAGAAAAGTAAACTTGTGAATACATTTGTAGTAATTTATTTAAGTGTTTAATTATTTATTGGCGCCAAAATAACAACACTAACACAAACACGTTCTATCAAAACAAAGTTGATGTCCTAGTCTTAAAAAAAAAAATTAATTAAACCTTAAAATAATAATAAAATAAAACAAAACTTTAAAATTTCAGACTTATTGGTGTAACGTTGAAAGACGAACTTTTGTACTGTTGGCAACATGAATTTAATTATAAAATAATTTTTTTTATTTATGCCGTCTGCGAGCGCGACAACGCGTGTATTTTGGCCGACAGGGTTTGCCGTAGTTGGGAAGATGGCGACCGTATCGCTGGTTAGCCGTCCTGCGAGTGTCCTTTCAAAGATTTCAAGTGAGTAACGGTATAACAGTAGCCAGGGCATATGCAGATATACGCCTTACGGATTAATGCAGCCTATATTTATACGTATGCTATCTCAAAACAAGTTCACACTGAGACAGTACACTCTGCTTGGGTGACCTTGCTAACAGGCTCGGCTAATCATCCGCTAGCTTTAAGTAGCTGGTAGGAAAAAAATAAAATAAAAAGTAAAACTCTTATCAACAGTTACTACTTGATTTACGTGACTGCATCCGTTTTTCGATTAATAAATTAGGGATGAAGTATTAAGTGGGATTGACCTGGTTCCTTTGTGCAGCTGTAACGTCTACTTTACAGACTCCTAACACCCGCCGTTTCTTTGTTTTATTTTATTTTATTGTGAAATAAAGTTGTGAAACCACAGTAGTTAAACAACAGTTTAGTTGTGTGATAGGCTGAATAGTGTCTTTACAATAGCTTGCAAAATAATGATCGCAGTTTAATTATACGATTCTGGACTGTGTCACTGAGCTAGCGTTAGTCCATGTCTGCTCTGTGGTTTATAACATCTAACTAGTTTTTTGTTTTTTTTAGTTACTGTTAAACACTTTGGGTGAACTTTAAACTTAAATGCGTAACTGAATGCATCCTTCCATGTGATGCTGACCAGGTGCTACCTGCCTTCTTACTCCTCTCAACAGGCAGCTGCTCCCCTGCTTTGCTGTCAGCTGCCTCTGTCACCACAGTCCAGCAGAGGAAGCTGCACCATGCTCTCATCCCCAAAGGGAAAGGAGGACGCTCATCTTTTAGTGGCGTAGCTGCCACAGTGTTTGGTGCCACAGGTTTCCTGGGACGATACGTGGTCAATAGGCTGGGTGAGTTAAGAAAAATGCTGACATCAATGTGCATTTCCTCATTAGCTAGTACTTGTAAATTCCCCAGTGCTGGATTTCAGGGTACAGGCTGTTTAGGGAAAGTTAAAAGATTACGTTGTGATGATTTTCAGGTCGGATTGGCTCTCAGATTATAATCCCTCATCGCTGTGATCAGTATGACCTCATGTACTTCAGGCCCATGGGTGATCTTGGGCAAATCATCTTCATGGTAAGCTGCTCATGTGTTCACATGTCTCTTGCAGTAATTATGCAAAGTGCATGCATTCATAAATTCAGAACATCAGAGGATATGACAGTCACATTGTCTCTGTTCTTTATTGCACTAAAGGAGTGGGATGCCAGGAACAAAGACTCCATCAAACGGGCTATGGAGCACTCTAATGTTGTCATCAATCTGGTGGGCAGAGAGTGGGAGACAAGGTATATTAGCCTGAGAAAAAAGCACCTGATTTCAAATATGATGTTCACATGAAGCTGTTTTGCCATTTTAAGTTGGCTTTGAGGTGTAGATGTGTATGGTTTTCCTACCTTTTTTCATGAAGGAACTATCGCTTCGAGGATGTGTTTGTGAACATCCCTCAGCAGATTGCCAGGGCAGCCAGAGAAGCTGGTATCACAAAGTTTGTCCACATGTCGCACCTCAACGCTGACATACGCAGCCCATCCAAATACCTGAGGAACAAGGTCAAGAACTGCTTCTGTACAGATTGAACAGATGTTTCTGTCAAAATTTCTTTGTCTACGTGTTTGTTGAAGTTACATTTTACTCAAGATTTGGGTACATTTAATGGTAAAAATGATTAATATCTCTAAATCTGATAATCTTTCTGTATAATGCTGTTTTACTGTAGGCTGTAGGAGAGAAGGCAGTGAGAGATGAGTTTCCTGATGCCATCATCATGAAGCCCTCTGAGATGTTTGGGAGGGAGGACAGATTTTTCAACTATTATGCAAGTAAGAAGGCTGTATCTCTGTGTCTTGTAAATGTCAGCAATAGGATTTCTTTTATCTTCTATAAACACAGGCAGGACTGTTGTTCCATAAGCAATGAAAATGTTCCCAGTGATAGCTGGTTGTAACTGTGAGACTTAAATCCTTTTTCAGACATGCGCTGGTTTGGAAATGCTGTTCCTCTTATTGCCCTCGGGAAGAAGACAGTGAAGCAGCCTGTTCATGTAAGATTTTAAAACCATGCAGTTGTTGATTTTCTTTTTCTTTTTTCCCCTTCAAGACAACAAAAAAAAAAGCCTCTCAAAACTCGCAAATCATTCCTTGTATTTTATTGTAGTGTAGCTAGTGTTTTGTATCACTTCTCTTACTTTGTGTAAGCCACACTGCAACAATAACTGATTACTAAATGGGTCTAGATTCATTTAAATATTTTTATTGTGAATTCACTATATGTAAAGGACATGCAGGAGAATTGAAATACAGTTTCTCTCCCCTTATTATAAAAAGAGAAGAATAGAAAATTAAAAGGTAAAGGGACACTCCAAGGATATAAAAAAGATCAAATCTATGTACAATAGTGTAAATAAAGTACCAGGTTTACCAGGGTCTACTGAGTTAATTCAATGTGTAATACACTGTAATACACTATACTGCCAGAAGGGTTCACTCATATGCCTTGACACTCCTATAAGCTTGAGTCACATCCTGTCTTAATCCAAAGGGTTTAACATGTGTTTTCACTCTTTTAGATTTGCAACATGATATTCATGTTTCTGAGTGTTTAGGACTCTTTGTACACTTTGCCTGTTTTCATCTGAAGTGGAGAGTAAACAACATGGAGGATTTTAGGCCTTCAAATTAGGGCAAAATAGTTTTGCAGAAGGTAATAAGATGTCTACTGAAAGGTGTTCTGTTATGAAATGAGACTAGAATGTTATCTAGACTTCTGGATTCATTTTCTATTTTCATTAATGGCAGTGAGGGGTCTTGTTCAGTAAATTCTGTTCACTAAACCTTTTAAAGTGACTTCTTTTTTTCTTCAGGTGGCGGATGTGGCTAAGGCTATTATCAGTGCTATCAGAGACCCAGATGCTAATGGAAAGACATATGCACTTGTTGGGTAGGTGTACTGATTTGATAGTAAGTTAATGTGTTGTAATATATGCATTGAAGTTCAACAAATACTGAGACTTGTATAAATATTTAAATTTATCGGTATAGCTATAGCAGTTGCAATAATCTGTTCTGAAATAGTAATCTAGTCTAATGATAAATATGAGGTTGCACTTCTGTATTTTGTTTTTACAGGTTTATGGAAAACAAAATTAGAGCCTGACCAATACCACTATTTAGTGATTTTAAAAATCTGATAAATTAACAGATTATTTATTAACATAAACAGATTTCACTAATATGTATGTGTAGTTATTTATGAGGCCTAGAAAAAGTTAATACAACAATGCAGTTTTAAAATAATCTTGTTTTATTGTCACAAGTTGTGCATTACTTGTTTACACTCTTCCCGACTCTGCTCCGATCGGTTGTTGTGTTTGGGGCTTTCCAACAATGTGTTGCCAACAAGGAAGTTGCTGAGTGCCCTCTGGTAAACTATGCATCATCAACACACAAGATGGTTGAAGCATGTTTCTCACGTCTCTTCATCAGCATTCAAATTAATGGACCTTAATGGAAATTAATGAATGCTTATACCAATATATTGGCAAATGGCTAATGTCAGCTGATATATTGGCCTCACTGATATATATATACACGCAAAATAAAAAGAATCCATATTGTCTTTCTAAAACACAGTTCTAGAAAGCAAAATAAGAACTGAGGGCTTAAAAGTTCAGTGTACTAAAAACACATAAGACAGATATATATTTCAGTATGATATGTAGGTGGCTTTAAATTCAGTAAAAACTAATAATAGTAAAAATTATGTAGTTGATTTATAACAAGTCTAAATTGTTTTCAAGCACTGCTTGTAAGGAATAGGTGACTATTTTTGTACTTTTTGTTTGAATCATAAATGACTGACACAAAGTTTGTAGCAACATGTTGGTTGGTGGATTAACAGCTTAGTATTATATGAATGCACACGACAGAATTGAAGACATGAAGGTTTTTTCTCTCTCTCTCCTGTTTTTTCTTGTCTAGACCCAACCGTTACCTGCTTCGTGATCTGGTGGAGTATATTTATGCAGTGGCACACCGACCTTTTGTGCCCTACCCTCTGCCTCGCCCGCTCATTCAGTAAGCAGTTTGTTTTAAAAAATTCTCCAGAGAACTTAAATTTTGTTGTGTAATTACTTCAAGCAATCAGTTAATTAATGTGTCAGCATGAAAAAGTCTGGACTTTCATTTCTCATTCACTAGATCAGTATGGAAATTCTGTTTTTTCTAAAATATGAAATTCATTATTTCATAAAGAAGTTGATCTTTGAAGGAGAGTCTTTTCACACCATTTGGAGCAGCCAGCAAGAACAGCCAGAATATTTTCTGCTATAAGACTGACCACAGATCAGAGGCAGCTTGGAAAAAATATTGCAAAGAGTATAATTTACTACTGATCCACACTTATGTGCAGAAATGCTACTAAGAGCCAAATCTGAAAAATCTGCAGTCAGATAAATTTAAAAAAAGAAAATGCAGCACCATCTTTGAATTGTTTATTTCAATTTCATTTTTATTTATATAGCACATCACTCAAGGCACTTTATATTGGAAGGTAAAGACCATAGATATATATATATATATATATATATATATTATTAGGGGTGGGACTCGATTTAAAAAATTAATCTAATTAATTTGGAGCTTTGTAATTAATTAATCGAATTTAATCGCATTTTAATCGTGTTTAAATATTTAACATGATAAATATTAATTTAAGTTTGGTTGATGAATGAATCAATATACCTAAGCTAAATTTCCAGATTTGTTTATTTTCCCACCAGTCTACTACACAGACCAATGAAGGGTGGAAGTGCTCCTGTGATATGCAAACACCTGAAATTAAGTTAAGCATCATAACTGGATAGTTTTATTCAACATTAATGTCTCACTTGTTATAGTTGGAAATTAATCATTCGCTCAGCTGTATTCCTTGATGTTGAAATGTGTTATGCTTGTTTTAACAGCTTATTTGAATTAAAGACTTAAAAGTAAACCACAAAAAGGAGAACAAGTTTGTTCTCTGTTTAACAGCTGCTTTTACACAGCTGTGCTTCGCACTCACGGTTGCTAGGCGACATGAGCTATGCAGAGGTGAGGTGATGGCAGGCGACGCTGATATGAAGGCTAGCCGCTCACGTCCTCCCTTGCAGTCTTCGTGGGCTGCGAAGGACGTGGGCAGGGTCCTTCGCAGGATTCGGCCCCTAATTTGGACATTGTGCGTCGATATAACTGTATGCTGGAACTCGTGCACTGAGAACGTTCCGGTGCCAAGTGCGATTAAAATGCGTGCAAATTTTTTAATTCGTTGCATTGTCCCCGTATTAATTAATTGAAATTAACGCGTTAAAGTCCACCCCTAGTTGTATTATTTATATATATATAGATATATATATATTAGATATATATTATATAGATATATATATATATATATATATATATATATATTCTCTATTCATTCCAGCTATAACAAGTGAGACATTAATGTTGAATAAAACTATCAGTTATGATGCTTAACTTTAATTTCAGGTGTTTGCTTATCACAGGAGCACTTCGTTGGTCTGTGTAGTAGACTGGTGGGAAAATAAACAAAATTTTGAAGTTTAGCTTATGTATATTGATTCATTCATCAACTAAACTTAAATAATATTTCTCATGTCAAATATTGAAATGCGATTAAAATGCGATTAATTACAAAGCTTGTAATTAATTAGATTAATTTTTTAAATTTAACTCACATGCTGTCCATTTCTTCTGATCCTCCTTGAGATGGTTCTACTCCTTCATTGGAGTCCAGCTGTGTTTAATTAAACTCATTGGACTTGATTAGGAAAGGCACACACCTGTCTATATAAGACCTCACAGCTCACGGTGCATGTCAGAGCAAATGAGAATCATGAGGACGAAGGAATTGCCCAAGGATCTGGCAAGGCACAGATCTGTCCAAGGTTACAAAAGGATTTCTGCAGCACTCAAGGTTCCTAAGAGCACAGTGGCCTCCACATTCCTTAAATGGAAGACGTTTGGGACAACCAGAACTCTTCCTAGACCTGGCCGTCCAGCCAAACTGAGCAATCGTGGGAGAAGAGCCTTGGTGAGAGAGGTAAAGAAGAACCCAGAGATCACTGTGGCTGAGCTCCAGAGATGCAGTAAGGAGATGGGAGAAAGTTTCACAAAGTCAACTATCACTGCAGCCCTCCACAGTCAGGGCTTTATGGCAGAGTGGCCTGACTGAAGCCTCTCCTCAATGCAAGACATATTGAAAGCCCGCATAGAGTTTGCCAAAAACACATGATGACTCCCAGACTATGAGAAATGAGATTCTCTGGTCTGATGAGACGAAGATTGAACTTTTGGTGTTAATTCTAAGCAGTATGTGTGGAGACACCGGCACGCTCATCACCTGCCCAATACATCCCAACCGTGAAACATGGTGTGGCAGCATCATGCTCTGGGGGTGTTTTTCAGTGCAGGGACAGGATGACTGGTTGCAATTGAAGGAAAAATGATGTGGCCAAGTACAGAGATATCCTGGAAGAAAACCTCTTCCAGAATACTCAGGACCTCAGACTAGGCCGAAGGTTCACCTTCCAACAAGACAATGACCCTAAGCCACACAGCTGAAATAACAAAGGGGCTTCAGAACAACTCTGTGACCATTCTTGACTGGCCCAGCCAGAGTCCTGACCTAAATGGCTGTCCACCAACGTTCACCATCCAACCTGATGGAACTGGAGAGGATCTGGAAGGAAGAATGGCAGCGGATCCCAAATCCAGGTGTGGAAAACTTGTTGCATCATTCCCAGGAAGACTCATGGCTGTACTAGCTCAAAAGGGTGCTTCTATCAATACTGAGCAAAGGGGCTGAATACTTATGATCAGTGATATTTCAGTTTTTTTTTTAATAAATATGCAAAAATTTCTACATTTGTTTTTTTTCTGTCAAGATGGGGTGCTGAGTGTATATTAATGAGAAATAAAACGAACTTTTTTGATTGTAGCAAATGTCTGCATGAAACAGAGTGAAAAATTTAAAGGGGTCTGAATACTTTCCGTACCCACTGTAGATAACTTCCTACTGAGCCACTAGTAATCAAAACTTAACTGAGTGCAAATGACTGTTTACTCATAAGTTGGCTTTTTCCCCCCCCAGCCTGGCTGCCCAGTTCTTTGCAATGAATCCATTTGAGCCCTGGACAACCCCAGACAAAGTGGACAGGGTAAGACAGCGAAGTGTCTGGTATACCCTGAAAGCTGGATTGCAACAATGCAGCAAGTGCTTTTTCAAGATGATCAGAAAGAAAATTGAAAGAAAGATCCTGTGCTGTGCTTCCATTTTCTAGTTTCACACAACAGACATGAAGTACCCAGGACTCCCAGGGCTGGAGGATCTCGGCATCACTGCTGCTAGTGTAGAGCAAAAGGCTATAGAGTTCTGCGTCGCCACGCCGCTTCCGTTACCTGGAAGCCGAACTGGATGAGACGAAGCAAGCCAAGACTGTCAACTATTAAACCATCCAATGAGAAATTTCCTTCAGTGCTTGTCTTTAACTCTATTCTGTATATAAATAAAGAATTATCCTCCAAGGTTGCTCTTGTATAGTTTTCTTAGTGCATTGTCATTAAAATACAGCTTTGTCTGTCTTGGACGCAGTGCTTTTCAAGCAGATTCACTCATTATCATTTTCACAGACATTTTATTGCTTTACTACATTCACACTTTAGTTGTAATTGATCATAAAAAATATGGCCACGATAAAGGTGGTGTGGTCATGTTGCAGGACGCACCCGCTGAGGAGATTTATCAGGCCAGACAACAAAAACTGCTAATGCAGTGGGTCTAGATATCAGTACAACTAAGAAATTAGTGGTACTCAAAAGCTGGCAGAACAAAACAGGTAAAATTAGTGTTTCAAGATGCATAAATTGCAATGCCAATGGGGAAGGTAAAACTCAACTGGGTAAAAAGGTTTTGCTATTCTGCACCCTCATGAAACAGGTTACAGAAAGTGGAAACTCAGTTCATTGAGTGCTTTTAAATCTAAATTGCAAATTTTGTGGCTAACATACACTTGTTTTTCTTAATTAATGTTTGTAAAATTTTAACTATTAGGTCTTGATCGTGTAATTTTGTAAGGTGCATTGTATTGCTGCCTGTCTTGGCCAGGACTCCCTTGAAAAAGAGGTTGTTAATCTCAGTGGAACTTTCCTGGTTAAATAAAGGGCACTGAGAAAAATAGAAATGGCCCCCCCCCCCCCACCCCCCCCCCCCCCCCCCCCCCCCCCCCACCCCCCCCCCCCCCCCCCCCCCCCCCCCCCCCCCCCCCCCAAAAAAAAAAACAAAACCAAAAAACAATTGAATATTTAATGCTTCAAGGCTCTTATTTATATTAAAAGGTACCAATATTTTGACACTAATTACAAGCACAGTGATTTAATGTGAAACAAATCAGAATGGAATTGAGGAAGTTTTAAGGAAAAATTGAGTGTACTTTGAAACCTTTATATTGTTAGATGGTGTTAGATAAAGTTCACCTCTCCCACTTCATGTCAGTAAAAGACTATTGTACAGAGGTATGGCTTTGCTTAAAGAAAGGGTCCAATCTGCTTTAATCAGCATCATTCGAGATCATTTATTAACAAGGCATTTAATAGCTCTGAAAGTTTTCTTTTTCAGGAAATGTTATCTTTAAGATAGGCTTTATTGTACTGATTGAACTTTGTAGTCTGTTCAGAAGGAAGGGTGGCTGGAATGGTGCCGAGAACAGAATGGCACTGGGATCCTCTGAGAGACCAAAATGAAGGCAAACATACAAGCTGGAATAATTGGATCATTTTTGCTGTTATTGTACATCATCATCTACACAAATACAAGTTGGAAACAAAGAAAATCTATTCCTGAGGGAGTAACTGATCAAGAATTTGTGAGGAGAAAACTGGATGTGATTGAACAGACACTACGCAAACTGGGTGAGTATTATTTCCAAAGTACACGTTCTCACATGTTGAATTCTTATTATGAATTGTCACAAACTGCCGCACAGCAATGACAAAAATAGAGATGCGCACATGAAAACCTGTTTATTTTAAATGAAAAAGAAACGAGAGGACTTTAACCACAGTGTGTGTAATCAGTTCAATCTATAGTGTCAGTGAGTACATGAATGAAAAAATGATATGGTTATCAAGTGCAAAGACCCTAAACCAAAACCCAAACAGCTGTCTCAGGGAGGAAAGCCCCCCAGCATCCTAGCTGTGACAGCTTTGATAGAGCACTGGCACATAATGGGCCCAGGAATTGCCAAAGAGACAGATGGGAAACGAGCCACAGGCCAAAAGGAAGGCAGGGCAGAGTGGGTTGTCACAATAACATTACCCTTCAGTTACTACATGCACTGAGATTGATGCACTGATAGAGTTTTAAGTCATGTATTTCCTTAAAAATTGGATTAAAAAAAAACATTAAAAAAACAGACTTTTGGCTATAAATGGCTAATATTACCCAGTCATATGTAAAGTGCTAATGCCAATATGTGACCCACTTGTCACTGGGACACAAACTTCAATACAAGAGCAATAAATTTAGGTCTCAGTAATGAATAAAATCATAAAATAACATAATCATATCATCATAAAATAACCTCTTATTACCAGTTTAATTCACTTTCTATATAAATAAATACATTTAAATAAAAATGTAACTGCATACTTGTGAGTAATTTCAAACTGAATTTCTGTTATTGCTGTGGGCCCCCTACAATATCTTTGCAGCCCACAGTTTAGGAACCACTGCACTAACAATTCAGAGAGAAAGCTTGTAGCAGTCCCATTGATTTCTCTTATTTATATGTGACTTAACATGATCATTGTAAGTCCATACGTGTGTTAAGAAGACATCTTCCTGTATCGTCTTTCGTTGTCTTAATTTCTTGGCAGTTCATAATTGTAGAGGTGAAGTTCACACGCTGCTGGATCCACTAGTACGAGTTGTTCTTTCTTCAAGGTCATGTGCAAAGCTGTAATAAGAACACTCAAACAAGCAGTTAATTATCTCTTGGATTGCCCAGCCCAGCCCAGCCATGTCTTTCCTTATACATTTTTCCATTTGATTTTAACATTCCCTTCTGTTTATACTGCAAGTAGAACTTTTGGTAATAAGAATAAAGTAAGATATAGGATAAATAAAAAGCAAGATAAGTAAATTAAATAAATAATGGTATAAGATGCCACTAATAATATTAAGAGTTTTGGCAAAGAGTTTAGGGACGTGAACCCAGTGTCAGCCACCAATGGCAACACTTTCAGGGCAATGTTATTTTTTGTTGTTTTACAACCTTTTTTTGTGTGTTGTGTTCCACCAATAGTATCCGTCAGCTCAGTCCAGACTTTTACAGTTCAAAACTGTAGTACCGTATTTTCCGGACTATAGAGCGCACCATACTATAAGCCGCACCTACAAATTTTTTGGAAAAAACTGGAAACGTACATATATAAGCCGCACCGGGCTATAAGCCGCTGGTATCTCCGCCGCTCTCGGTTTTCCACAATTACTCGGCACTCAGCAGAGGGGGACAGACAACCCCAAATTTGAGTTATAACAAGTCAATTCACCATTGATTCGTTCACGCCGAGCTTACGTGCAGCGGCTCTATTTCCCTCCTGTAGTGCCAGGTCGATAGCCCTCAACTTAAAAGCGGCATCATAGGAAGTTCTTTTTGTGGTTTCCATGATGAGGGAGTTTGAAAAAAATCTCTTTTGTGCCTGCTGCTAGCACTTGTTGGCGCTTCTTCTTTGATTTCCAACTTTGACGTCCCATGATTCATATCCTGCTAAAGAGCCCCCTGGTGGTTAAAGAAAAATCCACAGAAACGCCGCACCGGGCTATAAGCCGCATGGTTCAAAACGTGGGAAAAAAGTAGCGGCTTATAGTCCGAAAAATACGGTAATTCAAAAATATGAATAATTATTAACAATAAATCTAAAAATGTGCAAATCTTGTATGTGATGATTAAAATATTCCATTTGTAAATGTTCTACAAGTGAACAGCTCACTGACTCTCAGGAGGGATTATGCTCCTGTCCCTCATAAAGAGAAGAAAAACACATCCAAACGCTGCATTAGGCTGGCAGTGACAGGAGGAGTAGCCTATTTTCTGTGTGATCTAAGCTAAGTTAAGCTGATATGTGATTAATCTAATGGTAAAACAGTATGGAGTCTCTAAAACTTTTCTGACACATTGACAGGTTACAATTTTATTTGGCCAGAAAATTATGTGAATTCTGATTTGTCGTCACTATATTATTGCCCCTTTGTTGTCTTCTTGAGCCCAGGGCGGAGAAGGGAGATTCTGAAGGCTATATGAGAAGAGTAATATGAAATATCAGTGCATGCTTTTGTGCCTTCGCTTCCTGTGACTAAACTAGGATACTGGAAGATTTTTAATATATTTGCTATAGTTTGATCCAGCATTTCTAATCTGCAGCAATTGTTACCTAAACAAATCGGCCTAAACTATTAACAAACAATAGACCACATGTCCACATGACACAATGTCAGATATTTTAGTGCAGGTGCTGTAATAACAGCGCACATCAAGAATAATTTTGCAGCATATACCACAGCAGTTACCAAATAGTTGATCCCATCAGGCCAGTAACTTAGTGTGTGTGTGTGTACTCTAGAATATTATTATCTGGCTAGGAGGTCAGTGTGTTATCAGTATGAGGGGAGCGTGGATAAAGCAAGGCAGTAAGGGGTATTATATATGATTAATAGAATAATCATTTATTGGTAAAAAGTAGAAAAAGAAAAAACAAATAGTGTCATGAAAGAACTCTGTGTGGTTATGAAAAGATGAATGTCTTCTAAATGAACTTTTGCAGTTATTAATGGCAGATGAGGTCAAATTATATCAGATGTGTATGTCCCAGTTTCTGTTTTATACTATAATTTTAGCATGTTATTTGTGCAGTGTGTTTTTTTTTTATCATTCTATATGCATGTAGACAACATTCATCTCACAGAGCAAATGCAAAAAATGTCTGCTTGTATGTAGGGATATTAACCTTTTCCATTTTTTTGATAATGTCTCTTGCTCATGTTGTTTTCCACTGAAGACAAAGTACTAAGCAGCTTTGAGCAGAAGCAGGATGCCATGCAGAAAATGCTGGAAAAGGACAGAGCCAAACAGAGAGAAGCTGCAGAGGTCCAACAGCCAGCAGTCCTAAAGCAACCAGAGAAGAAGAAGGAAGATGATGCAAATATCCAAAAGAAAAAGTCTGAAAAACTGTTCCCTAACTCGGCCTTGTTCAAGGAGTGGGGGGAAAATCTCTCTGAGGATGATCAAAGAGAGGCTCAGAGCCTGTTTGAGAAGTATGGATACAATGTTTTTCTGAGCGATCGCCTTCCTCTGGATCGACCTCTTCCAGATACCAGGGATCCCCGGTACTGCTTTCATTTTCTGTGATTTATGATCTCATGTACATTCAAAGATTACAGAAACAATTTCCAAAGAATTAACTCCACACAGATGATTTCTTGCTGATATGTTTCTGATCATATACAGTGGTCTTTCATATCATTCTTTTCAATAAATAGGTGTTTGAAAAAGAGTTACCCCAAGGACCTGCCAAGTCTTGGAGTGGTGCTCATCTACCTGAATGAAGCCCTTTCGATTCTCAAAAGAGCCCTGCGCAGCATCATTGACCGCACTCCTAAAAACCTGCTGAAGGAGATAATAATGGTGGATGACAACAGTTCTAATGGTAGGTTGGGTTTAAAAAAATTGTATTGTGCAAACAAAAGTCCAAAAACTGATTTGATCACAATCATACGTAACACATGTTTGTGCAAACTAGTTTGCTTTGTTGGTTTCAATTCATCTCTGTGAAAATTTGTACCAAACCGTTCCATGACTGCCAATCTTACTTTCCCTAATCCAAAAAATATAATTTTCTCTTTTCAATTCAGATGATCTGAAGGCTGACCTTGACATATATGTGAAGTCACTCGAGCAGGAGAACCCTAATCTCTCTATTCTAAGAGTGAGGCACAGTGAACAGAGAGGTCTCGCTTATGCCAGAGCATCCGGGTGGAGAGCTGCTACTGCTGACGTGGTGGCCATCCTGGATGCACACATTGAAGTGCATGAGATGTGGTGGGATTATGTCAAAAATGCTTGCTTTCATTTATGGTTTAGGTGTAACATTTTCCATTATCAGAACATTTTTTTTTTTATACTTCTGTTACCACATTGCAAAATCTAACACATCTATGTGCAGTATTTACATTATTCATATGTTCACCAAGCGCAAACTGCCAACAGTGATATAATGCCATAGTTGGCCTGTGTCACAGTTTCAGGACAAATTTGCTGTGAGCATAGGCGTAGGATCCGGGGGGGGGGCCGGGGGGACGTGTCCCCCCCCCCCAATATTGGAGACAGGTGCATTTGTCCCACCCAGAAATTACACCGCGGAGGAGAAAAAATTTTAAGGCGCAACATAGCGTCATGCCACTACGCTCCCCCGCCCCCCTCTGAACGGCTCCGAGTGTTTGGGAGCCGGAGACAGCAGCAGGACTCATAAACTATGAATGAGGTAAAATACTTATCACTACATCGTGTTTATGTACTAAAAGAGAAATCATTTCCTTGTTACTAAAACCGATTCTAAAGTATAGTTTCACTAACTTATAATACAAGACATTCTGGAGGGTATAACAGACGTGTCGTGGCAGTTTGACTTGAAGACTTTAATCTGCACATTTTGACTTTTTTCTCAAAATTTTGAATTTATTTTCAAAATGCACAATTTATTTTTTTTCTTAGTGTGGCCCGAATACTCCTTTGTACTAATACCAGTGCGGCCAGTTGATAAAGTAAGCCCTACAGCCTGAATGACACTGGTCATTATGCTTCATAAAGACTCAAGCCATTTTGTTTGGTGGTTTGTCCACATCTTATGATTAATAAAACATATATATATATATATATATATATATCTATATATATATATATGTAAATTATACATACAATAATATAGGTGTACACAACACTATTTTTCCAAGAAACATTTGAAAAAGGAGAAAGTAAAAGATCAATAGCATTTTTTATGCTTTGCTCTGAGTATTTACGGATCTGTCAGGTTTCCGATATGTGTCCCCCCCAATAGTAAACTCCTTCCTACGCCCTTGGCTGTGGAGTAATGTTTTTCTTTCTAAAAACTCTACATCAACTAAAGAGCTACTCCTCTATTCACAAAGGTTCAGCACAGCAGGTAGCTCTGCATATTTGACTAAGCTGATTTATACACCTGATGCAACACTGACAAAAGGATTTGTGTCTTCTCCAAGGATCAAACCAGGCCTCTTTGATTTGTTAGCAAATGTGTAAGCCACTACACTATGGAGCCATTCATTACTGCATCAGTACTGAAACAAACTCTACTATGTGAAATTGTGTGAATCACCATTTCTTCTTTTTCCCATCCTCATACAGGGCTGAACCCCTGCTGACGCAGATCAAAGCTGACCGTACTGTGGTGGTGTCCCCAGTGTTTGATAAAGTCAACTTTGATGATCTCAAGGTTATTCATTACCATTCTGCAGCACATGCCTTCAACTGGGCTCTGTGGTGCATGTATGAGAGTTTTCTCCCGAATATTACAAACTCAATGACAATTCACTACCTGGGAAGTAAGTTTCAGTATGTTTAGCCAATATAATGGCCTTATTAACTGCATCTTGATGCTCTAACAGGGTTTTTTTTTCCTCTTATATAATACCAATATACAGCAGTTTAAAATACAGTTCTCTTCTTTGACTGTAGGAGTCCATCTATCATGGGGATCCTAGTTGCTGATAGAAAGTTTCTGGGGGAAATTGGACTCCTTGATGAAGGGAATGAAAGTGTATGGTGGAGAAAATGTTGAGCTGGGAATTCGTGTGAGTAATGAATATGCAGACTTGTAAAATCCTCTTTCACAGTAAAGCAAACATGCATGCTGTGTTTGCTATCTGATTTTTAAAAAAAAGTTTTGCAAATGTACATACCACCTGGATTTTGTTATGTAACCACAGATGCACTCACTAATCTATAGGTCATTTAAATGCCTATAAAACAGCCATACTATGGAAATTAAAATCTTCTAGCAACATAGCAGAAATGGATGCAGGCTAATAATGAAGGGTGGCCTGTCATTTAAAGTAATGAACATATTCGGCTGGTTTCCTGTTCATGGATTAAGCATGGTCCTAGACTAAAAGGAAAAAGTCAATGAAGATCACAATCGGAAAAAATATTTAGTCCAGGATTAGACATAATCTCTGTACGGGAAACTGGGCCATTGACTCCAAAAGCTCATTTACTTTCTTTTTTGAGTGAAAGAAAGGAAGATTTCACATTGTGGGAGAATGATAAATATGAAGCAGTTAGCTGAATAACAGAAATAAGTGATGAGTAGTGACTGATCAATTATTTGATGTTCAAAGTGTGCTTTTCATGTAGGTGTGGACATGTGGAGGCAGTATTGAAGTAGTTCCATGTTCCAAGATTGCTCACATTGAGAGGTATCACAAGCCCTACATGCCTGACCTGAGACCTGTCATGAAGAAAAATGCCCTCAGAGTCGCAGAGATCTGGATGGATGAATACAAACATAACATCAACTTGGCTTGGAACTTGCCATTTGAGGTGCTTTGAGATGCCATTGAGAAATACACAAATAGCAAATGATGTTTTCTGTAAGGCAGTGGTTCCCAAAATCAAGAGTGCTGTGGCCAACTTAAAAACCAGAAAATCCCTCTGAAATTTTCCTGATTACAAGCCCATCTTCACTCTCATCAAAATACTGGAGAAAGTGATGTATTTCCTTGAAAATCTGATTTAAAAAAACATTAAAACACAGGCTGTTGCCTATAAATTGCTAATACTACCCAGTCATATGTAAAGTAATAATGCTAATATGTGACCTACTTGCCACTGGGACACAAACTTCAATACAAGAGCAGAGTAATCCAATCCAATCCAATTTTATTTATAAAGCGCTTTAAAATCACCCACAGGGTCCACAGTGCTGTACAATATAACAATAATATACATAAAACAGCTCAATAAAATGTATTAAAATACTTGAAAATTACATTAAAAAAGTACACAGCTCACAGTGTCAATGTTTAATTAGTGTTAGTGTTAAAAGCCAAAGAAAAAAGGTGAGTTTTTAAAAGTGATTTAAAATGCGCAAGTGATGAGGCCTGTCTAATATCCAATGGCAGATAATTCCAGAGATTTGGTGCTGCCACTGCAAAGGCCCGGTCCCCTCTGAGCTTAAACCTAGTTTTAGGCACAGTCAGAAGCAGCTGGTCTGCCGACCTGAGTGACCGGGTGGGAATGTAAGTGTGTAGAAGCTCAGAGAGATAGGGTGGGGCAAGACCATTTAGAGATTTAAAAGTAAATAAAAGAATTTTAAAATGGATCGATCCTAAAACGAATGGGTAACCAGTGAAGTGACGCTAAAACAGGTGAAATGTGTTCATGCTTGCAGACACCAGTTAAAAGCCGCCCAGCAGCATTCTGCACCAGTTGAAGGCGAGCAATAGCGGACCGTCTAAGCCCCATATAAAGTGCATTACAGTAATCCAGCCGAGTGGTGACAAAGGCGTGGATTACTGTTTCAAAGTCTCACCTTTGGAGAATTGGCTTTATTTTGGCCAGTTGCCTCAGGTGAAAAAAGCTTGGCTTGACCACAGCATTTATGTGGCTATCAAGCTTCATGTCTGGATCTATTTTGACTCCTAAGTTTGTTATTGTTGATTTGAGAAACTGTGCCAGAGGACCCAGATCTACCAGAGGGGTCACTGAGTTATTGCCAAAAACCATCACCTCTGTTTTTTTCTCATTAAAACTTAGGAAATTTAGAGCCAGCCATGCCTTAATGTCACCAAGGCATTTAAGTAATTGTGCCACTGAGTAGGAGTCTTTCCTTTTAAGTGGCACATATATCTGGCTGTCGTCCGCATAGCAGTGGAAAGAGATACCATGTTTTCTAAGTATGTGGCCCAGCAGTAACAGATGAAGAGAGAAAAGGAGCGGGCCTAGCACCGAGCCCTGTGGTACCCCACACACAAGTGGAGCCGTGGAGGACACAAATTCGCCAAGTCCAACACAGAAACTCCGACTTGACAAGTAAGACTGAAACCAACTCAGGACTGTGCCCCTGATTCCCACCCACTGCTCCAGATGAGAGATTAAAATTTTATGGTCAACTGTATCAAAGGCAGCAGCTAAATCTAAAAGAACAAGAACAACACAATCACCTGAGTCAGTAGCTAAGAAGATGTCATTAAAAACTCTTAAAAGCGCTGATTCAGTGCTGTGCAGGGGTTTAAAACCAGATTGGAAGACTTCAAAAATATTGTGCTCATTTAAAAATAAGCTGACTGTAAACTACCTTTTCAAGGATTTTTGATAAAAAAGGCAGACTAGAATTAGGTCTAAAATTAGCCAAAACTATGGGATCCAGACCAGGCTTTTTTTATCAGAGGCCGCACAACAGCATGTTTGAAATTTACAGGGACAACACCTGAGCAGAGCAGGAAATAGAGACTGAGGGGTCATTCACAGGAGGAGAAATAAGAGCCCTTGTAGTGGTGACCTTACTGATAAAGAACTGCAAAAATCTTTCACAGAGATCAGAAGAGGCTTCAGTACAGTCAGACTGTGGTGGATTTAAAACACTACTGATGGTTTTAAACAACACACGAGGCTTGTGACAATTTGAGAGAACAATGGTTGAGAGATATTTAGTCCTGGCCTCTTTTACAGTTGACTGATAGTGACGCCAACAGTCTGTTAGAATTTGAAAGGACACCTGTAATCTGTCTTTCCTCCACTTCCGCTCAGCTCTGCGACACTCGCGTCTGACTGAGTGGGTCGTGTCATTCAGCCAAGGCTCATGTTTAGCTTTGGACTGCCTAATCTTTAATGGAGCCACAATGTCAATAATGTTTTGGCAGGTGTTATGAAACCACAAACTCAACCCCTCTGTATCATCACCTACATACTCAGGAGTGACACAGCTCTGTGTGAAAGCAGTGGAGAACTGAAGAGCTGTGGAAGGGTTCATAATCCGACATCTGCGAGCAGCAGGCCAAGGTTTCCCTACAGTCCAGCCCAGAGAGATCCCAAACAGAACAGGCCTGTGGTCAGAAAACACTGCCTCACAGATCTCCAGGTTAAGAACGGGCTGACCATGTGTCAAAACAAGGTCAAGTGTGTGTCCACGTTCCTGAGTGGCACCAGACACGGACTTCACCAGGTTAAAAGAGTCAATTAGAGTTAAAAAGTCATTTGCAATAGGGTGGTCAGGACGACAAACATGGACATTAAAATATCCAGCAATAAGGACACGATCATAGTTGGGCATAACTTCCGATAAGAACACAGAAAAGTCATTTATAAAGTCCTTATTGTATTTGGGAGGCTGATAGACCAGGGCACACAGCACTGTGTGAGAGCGACCCAATTCAAATAAGAGCAGTTCAAAGCTACCTAAACTCTGCTCCCAGTGCGGTAGATTATCTCGTCAATAGTTTTACATCCTCACTGCGTATGATTTTGGATACTGTGGCTCCTCTGGAAAGGAAAGCCTCAAATCAGAAGTGCCTGACTCCATGGTATAATTCACCAACGTGCAGCTTAAAGCAGATAACCTGTAAGCTGGAGAGGGAATGGCATCTCACTAATTTAGAAGATGCTCATTTAGCCTGGAAAAAGAATTTGTTGCTCTATAAAAAAAAAAGCCCACCGTAAAGCTAGAACATCTTACTATTCATCATTAACTGAAGAACATAAAAACAATCCCAGGTTTCTTTTCAGCACTGTAGCCAGGCTGACAAAGAATCAGAGCTCTGTTGAGCCTATTCCTTTAACTTTAACTAGTAGTGACTTCATGAATTTCTTCACAAATAAAATTTTAGACATTAGAGAAAAAATTATTCATAACAATCTCCATGACTTATCTTCATGTTTGGCTGCTTTCAGCACTGCTGGTATTTGTTTAGACTCTCTCTCCGATTGATCTTTTGGAGTTAACTTCAATAGTTACTTCCTCCAAACCAGCAACATGTTTATTAGATCCCATTCCTACTAGACTGTTCAAAGAAGTCTTTCCATTTACTGATGCTTCAATCTTAAATATGATCAATTTGTCTTTATTAGTTGGCTATGTACCACAGGCCTTCAAGGTGGCTGTAATTATACCGCTACTTAAAAAGCCATCACTTGACCCAGCTGTATTAGCTAATTATAGGCCAATCGCCAACCCTCCTTTTCTCTCAAAAATTCTTGAAAGAGTAGTTGTAAAACAGCTAACTGATCATCTGCAGAGGAACGGTTTATTTGACGAGTTTCAGTCATGTTTCAGAATTCATCACAGTACAGAAACAGCGTTAGTGAAGGTTACAAATGGTCTCAGGGCCGCTGACGGTGGACTCATCTCTGTGCTTGTCCTGTTGGACCTCAGTGCAGCTTTTGATACTGTTGACCACAACATTTCGTTACAAAGATTAGAGCATGCCATAGGTATTAAAGATACTGCGTTGCAGTGATTTGAATCATATTTATCTAATAGACTCCAATTTGCTCATGTAAACAGGGGAATTTTCATCATACACTAAGGTTAAATATGGAGTTACACAGGGTTCTGTGCTAGGACCATTTTTATTTACATTATACATGCTTCCTGAAAAGCCTTTAGCTGATCCAAAATGCTGCAGCTAGAGTACTGGTGGGGACTAGAAAGAGAGAGCATATTTTTCCCATGTTGGCTGCACTTCATTGGCTCCCTGTTAAATGTAGAATAGAATTTAAAATTCTTCTCCTCACATACAAGGTCTTGATTAATCAGGCCCCATCTTATCTTAAAGACCTCATTGCACCATATCAGAATGGGAGGCAGAGCCTTCAGCTTTCAGGCCCCTCTTCTGTGGAACCAGCTCCCAGCTTGGATTTGGGAGAAAGACACCCTCTCTATATTTAAGATTAGGCTTAAAACTTTCCTTTACGATAAAGCTTATTGATAGGGCTGGATCAGGTGACCTTGAGCCATCCCTTAGTTATGCTGCAATAGGCCTAGGCTGCTGGGGGGGTGGGGTGAGTGTTTCTCACAGAGGTGCCGTTTACACAAAGCCATTTTCACTGGAAACGGTGTCGTTTTGATGCGTTTAAGCCTTTCGTTTACACGATGGCGTTTCAGAAACGATCCGCGTTTACACGATGACATGTGAAACGATGGAAACGATGAAAACGGTATAGTTCCCATGCCAGGCCACAAGTTGGCGTTGGTTTTCTCTTTGCAAAGTTTGTTTATGCAAGACGCGCATGCGTGGCGTGACACAGTAGGTAGTGCGGCAAATTGTTCATTACTTACAAAACGGCCAATGTCAGAGGTTTTGTGTGGACTGACGATGAGGTTGGACCACTGCTGCACACAACGCTGAATTACAAAACGGTAAAAACACAAGAAAAGCATAAGAAGCACTCGTGAATCCGCGAGTACTGTTTATCAATTTGCGCGTGCGCGAAAAATTGTGGCCGTCGCAACCATAGTGTGCATGTGCGAGTCGAGCATTTTCAAATCACCCCGGTTTCAAGTGTTTACACGAGAACGCAAGCCGGTGCGTTTCTGAAACGCTCCACTCTGGACCCCGTTTCCGAAACGCATCGTTTTCACTCCGTTGTTGTGTAAACAGAAGGGCGAAACGCATCAAAACGACACCGTTTCAAAATGAAAACGGTCTCGTGTAAACGGCACCTGAGTGTTTCTTTTCATTCACCTCTTTTTACTCTGCAGTCTGTATTTAATCAAAAGTTATTATTAATCTCTGGCTCTCTTCCACAGCATGTCTTTTGTCCTGTCTTTTCCCCTTTCCCTCAGCCCCAACCGGTTGCGGCAGATGACTGCCCCTCCCTGAGCCTGGTTCTGCCGGAGGTTTCTTCCTGTTAAAAGGGAGTTTTTTCTTCCCACTGTCGCCAAGTGCTTGGGTTGTTTAGACTGTTGGGTTTTCTCTGTAATTATTGTAGGTTACCTTACAATATAAAGAGACTTGAGGCAACTGTTTGTTGTGATTTGGCACTTTAAAAATAAAATTAGGTCAGAGTAATGAGCAATATCACAAACTAACCACCTCCTATTACCAAATTTAATTCACTTTTTATATAAATAAATATATTTATATAAATATGTAACTATGCATACATGTGAGTAATTTCAAACTGAATTTCTGTTATTATAGCAGCCACCCTGCAGTAGCTTTGAGGCCCACCAGGGGGGCTGTGACCCACACTTTGGGAGCCACTGCTTTAAGGGATTCCTCCGTGAATTGCCACCTGGTGGACGGGTTTGTGTCAGTGTTGCCAAGTCCGCTTATTATAAGCGACTTTGGGCTTGTTTTTTTCTAAAGTCGCTTGCAAATCCTGTGAGTCACAGGTTGCGGTTTTTTGGGCTTGTTTTTGAACGTCAAGTTGCTTATTTGGGCTTGACTTTCTTTCCGAGTGAAACTCGTTGATTATCTCTCGGCGTCCCATAATAAAGCAAAAGACAAGCGGTAGGTAGTTTGTCCCTTCCAAGCCCCCATTTCCTGTTTATCGTTCCCGCCCATGTTGACCGGGCGCACACCCAAACAAACACTCATAACAGCCCAGAGTGAGGAGGAAGGATAAGAATGAGCTCCAGTAAGTGGGGAAAATATAGAAAAAATATAATAAAGAGTGGGAGAAAGAGAGCACACTTAAAGAATGGATCCGAGCTCGGATGGGAGACAGTGGCGCAGAAAGTGGGTGTACACTATGTGCAATCCATAGGGGTGCCTCACAAGAGGGGGGGCGCCAAAGATGCGAGCGAAATTATTTATCTAGTTGCATTTTCTATATTTAACAGCTGTGCATATGATATGATCAATAACAGAGGCATGGCGCTGATTAGGCACCCCTGTGCTCCTTCACCTCCCCTTCTCCTGTCGCCCCTTTAGACACACACAAATATTTTTTTTTTTTGTTTGTGATTGATAGAAAATAAAAGTCTGTAATAGAAATCTTGTATTTTATAAGTCCATGAATAGGTGAGATCTGCAGGCATGAACACAGTAAACCTTGAGATGGTGTGTGTGTGTGTGTGTGTGTGTGTGTGTGTGTGTGTGTGTGTGTGTGTGTGTGTGTGTGTGTGTGTGTGTGTTATGGGGGGGGCTAAAATTGCGTCCGCAAACACCTCAGAAAGTAGCTGCCATACTGATGAGAGATGTATCAAAGGCACTCTGCAGATTTTGCAAGTGTGAAATATGTGCTCACCATGCTGATTTAATGCAACATTCTAATACTGAGAAGCACACAGAAAGACTGTACACCCTTCTCTTCTATGAGGCTAAGAAACATGGGTTTCACTGCTCCAAAACACAATGATACAAAACAAAGATATGAGCTATACTGCATTGGAGCTATACTGCATAAAAGGGGCCTCAGTTTTACACAATGTTGTGGGTTGCCAGTTGGGCTTATTTTGGGCTTGTTTTCATAGAGCTGGTTGCTTGTTTCTATCACCAGATCTGGCAACACTGGTTTGTGTGTCCTAGTGATCCCAGGAACTATGTTGTCCAGGGGGGTTGCCCACTAGTAGGGTCTCCCATGGCAAATTGGTCCTGGGTGAGGGGCCAGACAAAAAGTGATTCCATTGACCCCTATGGACGATACACCAAGGGAACAGTTTCCCCTGCCCGGGATAGGGTTACCAGGGCCCCACCCTGGAGCCAGGCCTGGGGAGGGAGTTCGAGGGAGAGCATCTGGTGGCCAGGTATTAGCCTGTGGTGCCCGGCCGGGTGCAGCCCGAAGAGAAGACATGGGCCCGCCCTCCTGTACACCCACTGCCCTGTCATAGGGGTCAGGTGTAATGTGTGTTGGGCAGTGGCCAAGGGGGGAGGCCCTGGTGGACCAATCCCCGGGTATCAAAACTTGCTATCAGGACATGCAATGTCACCTCTCTGGTGGGGAAGGAACCTGAGCTAGTGCGGTTGAGAGATATAGATATAGTCGGCCTCACCTCAATGCATGACCTGGGCTCTGGAACCAGCTCCAGGAGAAGGGCTGGACTCTGTTCCACTCTGGAGTTGCCCTCGTGTGAGGCAGCAAACTGAGGTGGGTATTCTTGTATCCAGGGGTGAAAGTAAGCTGGTACGGTCCAGTACTGCGTACTGCTAAAAGATTCTGTGCCAGTATGCAGTGCATGGAAGAGGGGGAGCGGCTGTCTGCTGTAAAGCCGTCATTCAGAACCAGTCATGGCTGCACTTTGGGTCAGAATAGATCCGCTAGCAATAAGCAGTCTAAAACACGACTTAATCAGTAAATAGCTTTGTTGTTGTTGTTTCTGAACTGTTTGTGCTATGCTGGAGCTTCAATTCTCTAGCTTCTCTCACCTCGGAGCTAGGCTTTCGTCAACAGCCAGCCTTTAAAATGTTCACCAATACGTTTAGCCTGTTAACTGGCCACATATGTAGTGCTTTTCACCCTCCCATTTTGATTGACACCTCATTCGGCCAATCATGTAACTGGCCGTACCAAAATCACCTGAAAAAGCTACATGACCCCCTCTGGTTATTATTGGCTCTGGAAAACTCATTTCTTAACATGATTGGCCGAATAAGGTGTCAATCAAAGTGGGAGGTTCTAGCCTGCCATATAAAATGCACTACATATGTCCCGCGGACAGGACGTGGCCAGTTAACAGGCTAAACATGGGTTTTCCAGAGCCAATAATAACCAGAGGGCATCATGTAGTTTTTTCAGGTGACTTTGGTGCAGCCAGTTAACAGGTTAATGTCTGTCTGCAATACAAACTATCCCAATTAAAAGCAACAAGAGATTAACTAATTGTATTTCATGTTATTCTGCTCAATTTCAACAACACAGCACAGCTTGAAAACACTGCTTATGATCGGAGATTTAATTTACGCTACGAGTGCGCATTTACCTCCAAACCACAGTGGTTCCCAAGATTTAGATTGCTTTATTGTCACTGAACGTTCAGCTAAATTTCCATTGCAGCTACCGTTTAAAAAGACATATATACACTATACATAAACAAAAACAATAGTAAAATACACAATAAGTTAGAATAAAATAAACTAAAATGTGCAGAATAGTGCAGGAAGGAAGTAATTTCCAGCCTCCCCCTTATTAAGTGGGAGGGATTATGTGTGCAACTGCAGCGGGTGGGAGGGGTTGTGTGAGTGTGAGTGCAGTGTGTGGCTGGTGGGTGTAGGTGTCTGGGTGTGAGTAACTGTAGGGAGATGATGTGTGTGAGGTTTGTGTGTGGTGCTGTAGGAGGTGGGGTGGGGGGGTGATGGCTCTCACAGCTCTGGGGAAGAAACTGTTCTTCAGTCTGTTGGTCGAAGTCCGTATGCTCCTGTACCGCTTTCCTGATGGAAGTGGTGCAAACAGTCTGTGGCCCGGATGGCTGGGGTCCGTGACGATGGCTCTGGCTCTCTTTTTGACCCGGCCTGCATATACAGAGTCAAGGTCTGGGAGGCGGCAGCCCACAATGCCCTGTGCTGTTCTTACCACCCGGGCCAGTTGTTTCCTCTCCAGTGCCATGCAGCTGCCATACCACACTGGCACATTAAGGCAGAGCGCGCTTTCAATTGTGGCCCGGTAGAAATTCACGAGCAGCTGAGATGAGAGTCCAGCCCGTTTCAGTTTCCTGAGGAAGAAGAGTCTTTGTTGTGCCTTCTTCACCAGGTGGGAGGAGTTGGTAGACCAGGAGAGGTCAGATGTGATGTGGAGGCCCAGGAACTTGATGTTTTCCACACGCTCCACTACCTCTCTGTCTATGAGGAGGGGGGTGTGGTCCGTCTTCCTGGACCTCCTAAAGTCCACAATGACCTCCTTGGTTTTTCCTGTGTTCAGCACAAGGTTGTTGGCTGAACACCACTGGGTGAGCTGCTGGATCTCCTCTCTGTAGTGGGTCTCATTGTTGTCCGAAATGAGACCCACTACTGTGGTGTTGTCCGCGTACTTCACCACTGTGTTCGTGGGGTGGATGGCAACACAGTTGTGTGTAAACAGGGTGAAGAGGGCTGGACTGAGCACACAACCCTGCGGCGTGCCTGTGTTAAGGACCAGAGGGGACGATGTTGCCTCACCTATTCTCACCACCTGAGACCTGTTGGTAAGGAAGTCTCTGATCCAGTGACACAGTGACACAGGCAGACCCACCTCACATAGTTTCAGCGCCAGCTTGTCTGGGATGACAGTGTTAAATGCTGAGCTGAAGTCTATAAATAGCATCCTGACGTAGGTGTTGCTGGTGGGTCAGGGCTGTGTGCAGGGTGATGGAGACAGCATCCTCTGTTGACCTATTCCCTCTGGAGGGACTGGAGGGTGTGCTCCAACTATTGGGGAACAACACTCCTCAGCCTCCCTGAAAATGTCTATGCCAGGGTGCTGGAAAGGAGGGTCCATCCGTTAGTCGAACCTCAGATTCAAGAGGAACAATGCAGTTTTCATCCTGGTTGAGGAATGCCAGACCAGGTCTTTATCCTCTCAAGGATATTCGAGTGTGCATGGGAGTTTGCCCATTCAGTCTACATGTGCTTTGTGGACTTGTAGAAGTCCATTCAATCGTGTCCCTTGGGGTATCCTGTGGGGGGTGCTACAGTCCCTGTACAACAGCAGTGAGAGCTTGGTCTGTATTGCTGATAATAAGTCGGACTCGTTTCCTGTAGGTGTTGGACTTTGCCAGGGCTGTCCTTTGTCACCGATTCTGTTCATAATTTTTATAGGTAGAATTTCTAGGCATAGCCAAGTAGCGGAGGGTTTACGCCTTGGTGGCCTCAGAATCTCATCTCTGCTTTTTGTGGATGATGCGGTCCTTTTGGCTTCATCAGGGGGTGGCCTCCAGTTCACAGTGGAACGGTTCGCAGCTGAGTGTGAAGGGGCTGACATGAGAATTAGCACCTCTAAATCTGGGGCCATGGTCAGCCAGAAAAGTGTCCACTCTGTCTCAGGGATGAGTTGCTGCCCAGGTGGAGGAGTTTAAGTATCTCGGGGTACTGTTCACAAGTAACGGGAGAAGGGAGCAGGAGATTGACAGATGGATTGGGGCTGCATCTACAGTGATGCGGATGCTGCACCAATCTGTTGTGACTAGGAGGCATCCTAGTCAGATGCCTCCTGGGTATGTTATGGGTGAGGTGTTCCGTGAGGTCTGGGCTTCTCTGCTTAAGCTGCTGCCTCTGCGACCCAGCCCTGGATAAGCGGAAGAAAATGGATGGATGGATGCTTTAAGAGATACCTCATTCTCCTACTCACATGATACAAGAACTAGTAGTTAATTAACAGCTTCATGAGGAGATATTAGGCTTTGAGTGCTCTTAGTGTTTTCTGCATTGCCATTTAAGGGAAACCACTATTTAGTTTCTTCCTCAGCCACAATATATAAAACAATTCAGGCCTTATTCTTTGTCTCTGCAGAATCATGTAATTGACATAGGTGACATTTCAGAGAGGAAGAAACTCAGAGAAAGATTGAAGTGTAAACCTTTCAAGTGGTACCTGGATAATGTGTATCCTAAGCTGGATCCCTGGGACAACCTACTTGCATATGGAGGAGTAAGTTTACTTTTCTCTGTTGCTTAGTATATGTGGGAAGGGGAGTACTGCAGGATGTGTGGGAACCTATTTGTTTTGATGATTTGCCCATAACATCATAATGTTCTTCTAATAACAGATGAAGAACCTTGATGCTGACATGTGTCTAGACCAAGGTCCAGTACCAGGTCACACACCTCTTGCCTACAATTGCTACTACTATGGATCTCAAGTAAGTGAAGCAGCTATGTGTTCGCCGACAATCATGATTATAAAAGGTGCAGTAGTAAAGTTCAAATAAAAACAAAAACCCCCAATTAAATTTGGCTCATTTCCCATCAAAGCGTGTCTCCTTTTTCAGCTCTAGACTACTTCCAGTACAGCTGGTACACTATATTGCCAAAAAATATTCACTTGTCTACCTTCACACACATATGAACTTGAGTCATATCACCTTCTTGATTCACAGTGTACAATTTTATGTCAGGCCACCATTTGCAGCTATAACAGCTTCAACATTTCTGGGAAAATTTTTCACAAATAGACTGGGTTTGTTGTGAATGAAGGCCAAGCATTTTCCTTCTTTTATAAATTAGGGCAACCTCTGATTTATATGTCTATACTTATAATTAATTCACATTATCAGTAACTCTGTGTATAACAGAGGATTCCTCAGGGTAGTATCTTTGATTAGAGCCCTCATTGATGACTGTATGTTGAAGCATTGAGGAGTTACAGCCATTTGAAGTTTGTATAACAAAGGCTGGCTTACATGTGCCTCTTGGTCTCTGCAAATGGCACTTGTGAGACCACGCCTGGACATCAACACACAAAAACCTTTACAGAACAGTAGGTTTTTGTGCTATCTTGATAAAAAGTTGAAATACACGGTAAAAAGACTTCATTCTACAGCTTCATTATATTTTCTAATCCATACCTTCTACACTCAGTGTGTAGTTACATAAAAACAAACAGGAAAAAATGTAGGCGAGGCAAAAATTGTCTAATTTTTCTGTGTTCCAAACTTAAGAGCTACATACTCATTACAATTACAGCATTTTTGACTGCAAAAATGAAAAATATAGCTTGTCTTCTTCACAAAGAGGCCAAGCTTTTGCATGTACTCCAAAGAGTTCAGGAACAGCAGCTGATTTAATTTGGGTATGCTTTTTCAGGTGTTTTTGGTGATTTTGGAGCAGCCAGTTAACAGGTTAAATTGGAAGCAGTCCAGCATTGACCAAGGAAACATTCTTCCAGGGGAGAAGGGCCAAATTCAAATTATGTGTTGTCATTCTGTATTTTCATGGACAAAGGCACAGAGGTTTACGATCAAACCCTGTGGTCTCCAACCCTGTTGTCTCTGTATTTTGTAAGCCTGTTTGACAACCTTATCTTATTTTTACTTTTTGTCTCTCCTTTTTTCTTGTAAGATCACATATTACCGTGGAACAGGCGAGCTCTACATTGGTGGGATCAAGTCGCACAAGTACAATGACAATCGGTGCTTAACTGATGTAGGTGAAAAAGAAACTGAGCCTGGCCTGTACAACTGTAAAGAGGCTATGCAGAAAGGAATGGGGATCTACTGGGACTTCACTCAGGTACAACAAAATAAAGTTGTATTAACACAGATCTTTTGACCAGCCGGAGTGCCGGTGCTCCCAACTGCTAACTGCTTTTAAATGCCGGTTGAATTGCAACCACATTTGATAGAGCAATAAATTCCTTTTGCATATAAAACCAGAGGATTTACACTTACAGTACATATCATGCATTCATGTCCCAGAGTGCTGTAGCCTTCCTCTAACGGGTTTATAAGAATCGCGTAGAAAGCGCTAACAACAAAACGCACTCCATGCGTTTAATTGTGTGCATTAGCATGTACAGCTATGGAATTTCTGTATCTACCATAATATGTTGATACAGAAAACAGTTTTCAATTTCTTTGTTGATTAGTGCACTTTTTAGCTACCTTATGTAGTTTCTATGGATTTCCTTCATACATATTATTATAATTAGCGTTATGAAGATTTCTATTGAAGATTCTATTGTATAGTGAGCTGAAATATTCCACAAGATTTTACTACAGCATGTATAACTGTAAAGATTTGGTCTGTCAGCATTCTTGACACTCTCTTTTCTTTTCAGGGCAAAGAACTGAAGAACAGACAGACAAAGAGATGCCTGGAAATTATAAATCACAAACTTCTAATACAGGAATGCTCAGGTCAAAGATGGCAAATTCAAAACATAATCAAACCCTTTTAAAGTGTGTTTGATCTCTGCAAATAGGTCAGTGGATAAATTACACCTGAATGATCTTATAAGACATCAAATTTTCTTTTCCAGTATATATTAATGTGACTTTTTGATCAGCTGTTAAAGTCAAGTAATTTTGAAGAAATACCCTAAATATTGAAATTGCTTTTTGTGAGTGTTGGCAGGTAAGAATGACTAATAGAATGACATGAATGACTCTGCATTTGTCTATAACACCATCCCTCAAGCACACAAACACTGTGCAACAAATTATTTTTCCTCCTTTTCCTCAAGGACACCTTCACATATTCTGGCCCAGTAAATATAAAAGTAAAACTCATGTTTAGAAAGTTGTGGTTTAAAGTATTGTTTCATTAATTAAACTTTCAGCTACACTGAATTTGAAAATTCTAAAACAAATTTTTATTAGTTTTGTGAATTAGACATTTGCTGTATCGCTTTAGAATTTGAAGGACTGATGGAATTCATTGTAAGCTGCTCCAAATTTAACTTAAATGTTTTTGTTTGAAATAATTCAACATGTATTTTAAATTTAACGTTTATGAAGTTTTGTAAGGTTCAGCTTTAGTTATGTACTTATTGAAAAAAACATATTTCCCTTTTAATGGCTGGCATGTTGACATTCAGCTGACTAAGATTTGTGTGTAATAACATTGTGTTAATTTAATTACTTTTGGTGTGTTGACCGTCAGCTTTGTGCTCCTCTTAGGTGTTCTCTCAGGCCTTTTTATTTTTGATATCAAGAAAAATTTGACCCATATTGGCATTTGTTGCAGTTGGGTTTACGCTTGAGTCTTTTTTTCTTTTTTTTTTAAATTATTTATAATTCTTTTCAGTGGAAGGATTAGTGATCTGAGATGATTAACTGGTTAGGGAACTATGCTGGGCTCAAAGCCAGAAGCAGGTTCATGGAGGTGGTTCTTTTCTCAATAAATATAATAAAATATGTTTCTTTGTTTTACAGTGTCTGACTGATTTTTGTTGGCCATGTATATTTACCAGCTACAGCACAACACAACACAACAGCACTCTCACAATCACCATCCTCATTCATCTCTAGCTTGGGATGAAACAAATGCAAATCTAAGATGCACAGAAAATCTTGCTGGAGTAACCACTGATTTTCACAGTGCTGCCATATTGTGACCAAAGTCCCCTCAGGTGAACCTCTGATAGCACACTAGAGCCGCATTTCCATTAGTAACTACTCAGTGCGACTTGACTTGGCGTGGTTTGAAGGTGTTTCCATTAGTGACTGGTACCAGGTACTTTTTTAGTACTCACTCAGCCGGGGTTCCAAGTGATCCGAGGCGATCCAAAAATTGGACGTGGAAGAACAGCATGTCACTGATTGGCCAGGAATTGTCGTCACTAGTTGAGTCATGAGAGTGATTCCTTGACCAGAACCAACCGTGCCATTTTAAAACCCGATGGAGACACGCAAAGCACCGGTTTCCAAACCAACAGTTTGCAGCGGTAGTTTTGCAACAAGAGAGCCATCTGAAACGTGCACACAGGATACATATTATGTTTTTCTATTTCAGTTTTCGTTATTTTGTTCGTTTTCGTTAACTATAATAACCCTGGTCTGAACATGCATGAATAAAACCAAGATATGCCCAGCTAGCTTGTCCCATCCACTACAACACCTACACTAGAGCAACAAGATCATAACTAGACACAAGAGGAGGACTTAAATATAGCACAAGGAACAGAGACCAGGACTGAAATCCACTCAACTGGAGAACAAGCCAGAAACAATCAAACACCAAACAGAGCCGGGAACACAGCAAGGCTGAGAACTGAAACAGGATTAAATAGAAAGTGAACAGAACAGAACTCAGAAACATAAACTTAGAAGCCCGAGGATAGAAACAATGAAACTAACCAGGAATTAGCAGAATAAGACAAAAATTCAAAACTACAAAAGTACAATAAACTAGGAATCAAACAGTAACCTTAACAATATAAATTGAAAAATTAAAGTCCTAAAATTATAAACGCTGGGTCATAAACCCACGACCATGATAACAAGATCCAAACAAAACGTATATTAACTAGTAACACACTGAGGACGCTGACACCGGCTGACAGCTTGTTTTTGACAGTGACACAGTGACATGATGAATACCATACTTAGCCAGTTAGCAATAGCTAAGTACGTTTGGAGCTGGTTACAAACTAAACCTGTAATTGCTTATGGAAAGTAGTGGCAATGGCGTAGTGGGTAGGCGTTTGCCTTGCAGCCAGAGGGTTGCTGGTTCGAGCCCCCGTTGTGTCCTTGGGCAAGACACTTAAACCACATTGCCTAACGGTAGCGCCGGTCTCTGGCTGCATGACCGCAGATGCTCGTCTCTGGATGAGTGATCTGGAACGATCAATTCGTTGTGTTCCTTGTGCGCACAATGACAATGCGTTGAATGTAACATCTAAACATACCATTGTCTTTTTTCTTCCTCTAATCTTCTCCTTTTCCTCCTGTCTGCCTCACAGGGACAAGTCCTTTCTGACACGTCTATTTCGTAGCCACATCCACAAATGACCGAAACTGACACTGCATGAAAAGTGGGGTTTTCGACAGTTTCTGGCATGTAATATTGCAGTGCGCCTTGAGATTTCGGGCTCTCAGCAGGAGGCTTTGTCAGAACAGAAAACTGTAGGGAAACTGCCGTGGACTCTCTGTGTCAGTGCTCCCTCAGCTCCCCCTCTCCTCAGGTCTAGGGCAGGCTTTCATATGTAAAGGAGGTTTCTGTGAGTGATACAAATGCAAATCAATTACTCACCAGTACTCACCAGTGGTCTACCCCTCCCAACAGTTGTAACCAACATATTTTTATTTTGAGATATATATAATCAAATTTACATTATCATCTTTTAAGCCTTTTCCCATTACAATGTGACTACACATAAATTATTATACAGTGAAACATTCAAACAAGACTCAACTCACAAGAAATCATTCCAATTTCTAAATTAGTATTATCTAGTTGGAAATACACTTTTGGAAGTTTTCAGCTTTTGTCCCTTTTTGTAATAAGGCTGTGAGCTTCTGTCTTGTGAGCCTTTGTCATGGAGTTTTTTGTGAACCCTGAACTTTAGTGGACTCAGGGAGATAAACAGAGGCTATAACTTGATTTTGGTGAAACCACAAGCATTATTTTCATTGAAAAGCATACTCAGTTTTCAGTCTAATTCACTGTAACAAAAAGTCTGTCACACCATCATCCTCTCCTGTGCAGTGGCTTCCCAGCTAGCACTGAACATTCAGACAACATCCCATGAACGCTGCCATAAACTTTCAGTGAATGTTCACATGCATTAATGACATTAAAGACTACCAAGGCAGATGTAATAAGAAAACATATAAACATATAAAACATATAAACAAAAATGTAAAATGTAAAAAAAAGTAAACTGTAAAAAAAAAGTCACCTTCTCAGTTGTCCTGCTTAAACGGACAGTGGATGTGTGTACAACACGTCTTCTAGCTCATAGGGGGTCGTTTTGACTGTAGGGTCTTTACCCACAATACAAAGCGCCTTGAGGCGACTGTTTGTTGTTATTTGGCGCTATATAAATAAAATTGAACTGAATTTAATTGAAATGAATTGAATTCCGTGTGGCAGCTTCCTCGCCTGTGATTGGACAATACAGATCTCGTGCGGGATCACGCTGAAGTTCTGCAAGACCAGAGGAAATCAGTGCTGTCGTTCTTTTCCATTCAAACTGAATGGCGTTCTTTGTCTACGCTGCTTTCCTGGTACGACAATGGAGGACGTCGTTTATTTTTTATTATCAAGAAAAATTAGATCCATATTGGCATTTGTTGCAGTTGGGTTGACACTTGAGTCTTTTTTAAAATTATTTTCAATTTTTTTCAGTGGAAGGATTAGTGATCTGAGATGATTAACTGGTTAGGGAACTATGCTGGGCTCAAAGCCAGAAGCAGGTTCATGGAGGTGATTCTTTTCTCAATAAATATAATAAAATATGTTACTTTGTTTTATAGTGTCTGACTGATTTTTGTTGGCCATGTATATTTGCCAGTTACAGCACAACAACAGCACTCTCACACCACCATCCTCCAGCTTGGGCTGAAACAAATGCAAATCCAAATTCACAATGCTGCCATCTTGTGACCAAAGTCCATAATATCAGGTGAACCTCTGGTAGCACACTTAGAACCAATGACATATTCAAAAGAAATCAAATATATTTAGGAGCGTCCCACCTTCCTGAGGAAATAATATTTGACCCAAGTGGGAAACTACATGATATCAAGTTATGTCTTACCACCTGGCTACATACCAGGTATGCATTAAAGCAGGGATCCTCAAATCCAGGCCTCGAGGGGCAGTGTCCTGCAACTTTTAGATGTGTCTCTGCTTAATCACACCTGAGTCAAAGGATTTAAGGATCCCTGCTTTAATGTTTAAATAGTTCAGAGCTCAAATGTGCAACTGTTTGGGTTAGAAAAGGACAGTAGCACCGAGCTGTAAAATATATTAACTCATGCATAATTAAGAAAAACGGAATCCTCAAATGTGATAAGGATATTTAAGGTGTGCTCCGAGTCACGTGCAAGACCACGTTCCACCTTAATAATGTCTGGCACCTGTTTACTTTCACAATTAATTCAGTTTTCCTTTATTAGTCTGTACATGAACCAGTAAATATGAATGGTATCACAATATGCTTTGAAAATGTTTAAAACGGCTAAATAATAAGTACAAAGTAAAAATAAGAACAGTACTCTTTTGGCTTTATTTACATAAACTGCTTATTTCATTGTATACTGTTGAATATGACAGCACATTTCATTTTCCTTATGCTTGATAAGTATAATCGGTCCCATTTTATTACTTTTAAGCAGAAGCTATTGCTTTCTTACTGCTTCTATTGTGAAACATTTACATGACTATCATATGTATTAAACAAATAGATTTTTACCGATTACATAAAACAGTGCATAAAAAATGTTTGGGTATATCAGTTCCACAACTGGTTGCTGATTCAATGTTATTCTACCACAACACTGTGTGTGTGTGTGTGTGCGTGTGTGTGTGTGTGTGTGTGTGTGTGTGTGTGTGTGTGAGAGAGAGAGAGAGAGAGAAAGTGTAACCGTGCCACAGTGAAAACATGAAAGAAAAGTGCAGATCCTGGAAAAGCAGAGAGATGTGAGAGATGTAGTGTCTGACAGCAGTGGTCAGAGAGGCAGAGATGAAGATGAAAACAGCAGTTGGCACCTCAACTACTTAATAAAGCCGTGTGGCACTGACAGTACAAAGTGCAAAGCATTACAAAAAAAACTTGACATAATGTGCAGGAAGAGGATCTATATTCAGTATGAAAATTTCTGGAAATGAAAATATGTCATTTCTTTTATAAATATAAATATGAATTGCTTTATTGTCATAATATGTAATTAAACATACAACAAAATTGCGTTCCGGAACACTCATGCAAAAAGACAAACAGACTGGACAGACATAGGGAGATAAGTGTTCTGTGGCCTTGCTGCCGCAAAGGCGCTGCCGTTACAAAGGCTGAAAACAATAGTGAAAACACGAAGGGTATTTGTGAGGAGAAAAAACTCCTCTTGACGAGGAGAAACCCCCACCCACCGGGCCCCACAGAGTCACACAGGGCACAATACGAGATTGCAAAAACCTCTGCAACGTGTAGAAACACATAACCAGCATGGGGTGCACTAGGGTAGGGTGGGCAGGGGAGGGGCTGTGCCAGCAGAAGTGAGTAAGCCAGGGTACTGTCGAGGCAAGCCAGCTTCCTCGGCTAGCAGTTCATGATAAGATGGAATAGTCAGCCTTGGTCACCAGGATACTAGTTCACACAGGTCACAAGACGGGGCGGGGATGTAGAGCATCTGTTTACATAACATCCCGAGGTGCCCATTTAGATACACAGCCATCCAAGGCTGTCTGGGAGCCAAATTCCAAATACTACAATTGTTTTGGGATAGGCTGTCATAACTGATTGCTGACAGACCTTACAGTTTTTCTGGTTACCTCTCAGTGGCAAAAAATTCAATCATCCAAATTTGTGGTTCTACTCCAGATCGAATCCATTCCAATTCAGCTCTACTGAGTCTGATTGAGTTCGTACAGTTCTGCATCCCTCACAGGCAGCCTTACTAAGGCCCGAAAGGCTGCCCAGAACTTAACGATAAACCAGGGATCTCCAAGGCCAATCAGGAGAAATCCTGGTATTGATAAACCAATATATGCCATGTCCATAACTGACAGTACAGCCAGGCACGTTATCTTCCAGGAATCCATAACGTAGCCACTCGGGTATGTCAGTCGGACCAGAGGAAAGAGGGTTCTCCTTCTCCCAATCTCCTTGTGATGAGAATTTGATCATCAGTAGTGTTGAGAGACCAGCTGACCAGATCCATAATTTAATTTTCAGTTTGGGGATGTGTGAAGAGACGCTCTAAGGAGCAAAGCAGCAAAAGCAGGGGCAGATAAGTCCGTCTCCGCTGAGAGCAGGAAGAATATGAATACTGCTGTATGAATCACTCTGTAAGCTCAGAGAAAAGGGAAGTGTACACCTTTCAAGTGGTACTTGGACAGTGTCTGTTTGGGTATGGTGTGGTAAGTGGCTTAAGTTATTACTTTATTGAGTAGTATATCAGAGAGCCAAAAAATGTACTGCAGTAAGCTCAAGATAAGAAATTTGGTTTGTGCATCTCCTCATAAGTGTTTAGTTCAGTCAATAAAGTAAATGGTAAATGGACTAGTTCTTATACAGCGCTTTTCTACTCAGTCTGAGCATTCAAAGCGCTTATACAACACATTTTACATTTACCCATGCATACAAGCACTTCCATGATTAATTAAGCTAAGTGCTTTAATCATCTAACATTCACACTCCGACGGTTGTGTCGGAGAGCAACTTGGGGTTAAGTATCTTGCCCAAGGATACATTGGCATGTAGCAGCCAGGAATCAAACCGCTGACCTTCTGATCAGTAGGTGACCTGCTCTACCTACTGAGCTACAGACACCCCAACTTATACTGAACTTATACTGTGTTCAAGAGGGCTGTAACTGGATCTTAATTTTGGCCCACAAGAGGGTTTACCACTATGTTGAGATTTACGTAAAACACTGTAATCAAAAATGTCCAGTATAAGCACTGTTGCAAACAGTTATCTTAATATCTTAAAATATTAAGAGAAAAAAGGAGGCTGTAGATTAAAAGTACAAAACCTAGTGGATAATAATCAGTGCCTGACAGAAATTCAAGTCTATGCAGCTACAGGTTTTTAATTCCTGAAGAAGTGTTGTGGCATTAGTCTCTCTGGAGGAAGCATCCAGCCCCAAGTTTGCTATTGTAACTCATCTAGCCAGTGGTAAATTTACTGTAGTGTGGAGGACTGCATTAAATCAGCCTCCTTCATTGAGCAAGAAAAAGACTTTTGCTACATCTGATGCATGGCCTTTTGTTACCAAAGCAATTCACACTAACACACACACTATTCCCAGTACTGCTGAATCCCCTAGAGACAAAAGAATTCCCATACACTACATTATGTACATTTTTTACAGATTTAAACAAAAATAAAGATCTAAACCTTTTGAGTTTCTTTTTGCAATGACTTCTTTGACTACTGTTAAAATATCTGGATTCCTACAGGACTCATTACAAATAACTAGGGTGCATATTTTCCCACCTATAAAGGGCACAGTTTCAGTGATTCAGGCTGAATCACATAATGGTAGACAAATATTCCAGAAATTCCAAAAACTGAGCATTTTGAAAAGAGGTTCCTATTATTCATGTTAATTTTGTATAATATGTTGTGATTAATTAATTATATTAATTGTAACACTGTGTTTTGCAACACATTGAAATATATAAAGCACAGGTGCAAGCTTTTGAATTAGACTAGGTTTGTTTTCTCTTATGCCTGGCATACTGTAAACAGCCACACCTAATATTAGTAGTAAAGCATGAAACCATGCATGTCTGTGTAAAGTCATCCATGGTTTTTGGATCACTGGATGCTCCTTGAGCTGTCACCTGAGTAATTAGACGTTGGCAAATTATTATTATCTGCCTAGGAATTCGTTGTGTTTTCAGTATGAGGGGAGTGTTGATAAAGCGACCACTCTTTATACTGGGGGGCATGGGACTTATCTTCTACTTAAGAATGTTTTTGCAGAATGGATATGAACATAAACTGGAGACACACCAAGAGATGGACACATCGCGTATGATCAGGAGCTTTTCCGACCTGCAGGCAAGCATCAGCAATCTAAGTGAGTCGATTCAAGGATGAATCCTTCTTTTATACATAATTATTCTTTTCATGTATTATTATTACAAATTTATTATTACAAAATCTGAAATTAAGAGGCAGCAAAGGGTATTATCAGCACATGTACTGAGGACAGGACAGGTTATGAGAATAATTATTTTTTAGTAAAAAGAAAAAAAACTGTGTGGTTGTAAAAAGATGAATGATTTCTAACTGAACTTTCGCAGTTTATTAATGACAGATGAGGTCAAATTATAACAGAGATGTATGTCCCCGTCCTCTAAATGTGTTTTATATTGTAATTTTAACATGTTATTTGTGCAGTGTTTCTTGTATGTTTTATTTTTATTCTCTATATGCATGTAGACAACATTCATCTCACAGAGGAAATGTAGAAAATGACAGCTTGTATGTAGGGATATTAACCTTTCCCATTTTCTTGATAACGTTTCTTACTTATTTTGTTTTTGACTGAAGACAACGTACTGAGAAGTTTTGAGCAGAAGCAGGATGCCATGCAGAAAATGCTGGAAGAGGACAGAGCCAGACAGAGAAAAGCTGCAAAGGTCCAACAGCCAGCAGTCCTAAAACAACCAGAGAAGCAGAAGGAAGATGATGCAAATATCCAACCCCAAAAGGAGGCAGCCCAAAAGAAAGAGTCAGGAAAACTGTTCCCTAAATCTGCCTTATTCAAGGAGTGGGGGATAAATCTCTCTGAGGATGATCAAAGAGAGGCTCAGAGTCTGTTTGAGAAGTATGGATACAATGTATTTCTGAGCGATCGCCTTCCGCTGGATCGACCTCTACCAGATACCAGGGATCCCCGGTACTACTTTCAATTTCTGTGATTTTAAGCCTGCCCTTCCACCTCATGTACATTCAAAGATTACAGAAATAATTTCCAGAGAATTAACTTCACCCAGATAATTTCTTGCTTATATGTTTCTGGTCATATACACTGGTCTTTCATATCATTCTTTTTAATAAATAGGTGTTTGAAAAAGAGTTACCCCAAGGACCTGCCAAGTCTTGGAGTGGTGCTCATCTACCTGAATGAAGCCCTGTCTATTCTCAAAAGAGCCCTGCGCAGCATCATCGACCGCACTCCTAAAAACCTGCTGAAGGAGATAATAATGGTGGATGACAACAGTTCTAATGGTAGGTTGTTTTCTTAAAAAAATGGATCTTACTGTGCAAACACACTTGTGGCAAACATAAGTTCTAATTGTAGGCCACACAGATTATTACAAGCCAGTGTACGCTGATAGCATACATGTTATGTGGATGCCTCATATTTCTTTTCTGTTCATGTCTACCAATTCAACCAAATCATCAAAAGCTGAGTGAAAATCATCCATGTAGATGTACAGTACAGCTCTAATCATGCACAAGCTATTTACAAATAGCTAAATGCAAGCCATTAAATTTCATTACAGTTGAGCACTCTGATAAGAATGAGTTACCTTTTGAAGCAATGGTTTGGCAAATACACTTTATCAATACATTTTATTACAGACCAGATCAGACCGGCTTTCTTGCTTTGTTGGTTTCAATCCACCTCTGTGAAAACTGGTATCACTGCTTCACCAAACCTTTCCATAACTACCAATCTTACTCTCCCCTAATCTATAAAGTGTAATTTTCTCTTTTCATTTCAGATGATCTGAAGGCTGACCTTGACATGTATGTGAAGTCACTTGAGCAGGAGAACCCTAATCTCTCTTTTGTAAGAGTGAGGCACAGTGAACAGAGAGGTCTCGCTTATGCCAGAGCATCTGGGTGGAGAGCTGCTACTGCTGACGTGGTGGCCATCCTGGATGCACACATTGAAGTCCATGAGATGTGGTAGGAACATGTCAAATATGCATTCACTGGTTTAGGCATAATATTTTCTGTTATTAGAACTTTTTAAAAAATATTTTTATGCTTCTATTACCACATTACAATATATAGCACTTCTACATGCAGTATTTATTACATTATTTACATGTTTACCAAGCACAAACTGCTGACTTTTCTTCTTATCAACAACTTATTCCTAAAACAACAAAGTGCCAAGGCAGGACAAGCTTGTGCATAAATTAAAAACTTCAGATTTTATTAGCTACATTTCTGCATCACTAAATATAATCTCATTGTACATCCTGTATAATGACAATAAAGGCATTCTATTCTATTCTATAATAGACTCGGGTTTATTTTATATTTCAGATACTGCACTCATGTTCACCTGGGATATGTAAAGATTCAGCAAAGTGTGAAAAACAAACTGTGACTTGCACTTATCCCCAACATATTCCAGCTGTCATTCATAAATGTCAAATTGCACAAATAGACAGACCCAGAAATGTCACCAGCTAACAACATTAATGCCTCTTTTCCATTAGTACCTACTCAGTGCGGCTCGACTCGACTAAACACGACTCGGCACGGGCTTGTTTTGTTTCTATTGCAATTGAGTACCACCTCAATGTGGGTGGAGTCAATATAGCAACGTGGGCAGTAATCTCTTGACGTAATTTGTATGTGACTCAAATGCAGCTGTTAGCTTGGAGACGTCTTGATACACTTTTTCATTGCTCGTCTGCCAGCAAACACAGAAATGTCTGCACCTCCTCATCACCACAGTGTTGGTTTGTGTGAATCCATTCTTTTGTTGTCAGGTTTTAAAAAATAGCACAATTGATTGGTGAAGGAGTCGCTCTCATGACTCAGCTAATGACGAAACTCCCTGGCCAATCAGTGGCATGCTGTTGTTCGACACCACATTTTCAGGTCTCCTCGGATCGCTTAGAACCCCGGCAGAGTGGGTACTAAAAAAGTACCTGGTACCCAGTACCAGCACCTAATGGAAAAGCCTAAAAACCATGCCAAGTTGAGTCCCGCTGAGCAGGTACTAGTGGAAACGCAGCACAACACACCCTACTCTGTGACTCATCACTCCTTCACCCCTCTCTTATACAGGGCTGAACCCCTGCTGACACAAATCAAAGCTGACCGAACTGTGGTGGTATCCCCAATGTTTGATAGAGTCAACTATGATGATCTCAAGGTTATTCAGTACCCTCCTGCAACACATGCCTTCAACTGGGCTCTGTGGTGCACGTATGAGAGGTTTTCACCCGACTATTACAACCTGAATGACAGTTCACTGCCTGGGAAGTAAGTTCAAGTGAAACCAGTGTTGCTACCAATCAAGCCCTATGGCCATATCTTGATGATCTAACAGCTTTTTATGGTAATATTGATGTACTCTATTCAGTGGTTTAAAATACTCACAGTTCTCTTCTTTGGCATTAGGAGTCCATCCATCATGGGGGTCCTAGTTGCTGATAGAAGGTTTCTTGGGGAAATTGGAGTCCTCGATGAAGGAATGAAAGTTTATGGTGGAGAAAATGTTGAGCTGGCAATTCGTGTAAGTAAACACCAGATTTCAAATCTAGGTCCTTCACATAATGACGTGGTGTCAGGTCAAGTTGGAGCAAGTGTAGTCAATAGAACTGTTTACTTAAAAAGAGTTAAGACAGGGATTAAAATGATTCCTGCTATAATAACTACACTTTATTATGCCAAAAAATGCATAATAAAGAAAAAAAAAACATATATAAGTCGCACTGGACTATAAGTCGCACTTTTTGGGGGGGGGGGGGGGGGGGGGCTTATTTGATAGAATCCGAGACTCAGAGCAGAAATTCCATCTTGAAAGGCAATTTAAAATAATAATGGATTAACAGGGCGAACACGGTTACGCCTACGTTATGCTAACGTAACACATTCAGCTACATGACGCACAACGAACAGAGTACGTGTCTGGTATGTTAACATTTAGAGTTATTCAGATAACCATAGCATAAAGAACATGCTAACAAGTTAACCAAACCATCAATCCATTGAATTCTTCATCCTCGGTGTCACTTCTAAACAACTCCGCACACTCCATACGTAGACGAAGCGCCGCTTCCTCTTCTGTGTCATTTTCGTCAGACTTGTCGTCAGCTGCAGTTCCAATTATTCCAGCCTTTCTGAATCCCAACAGGATGGTTTGGTTGTCACTGAAGCCCATGTTTTCTTGATCCATCCAATGACTTCCAGGAAAGTTGGGTGGCACATTCTCCCAGTTGCCGTTAAGCTGTGCTCTCCGTCCATCATCCACTGCACCCACAGGTTACGCAAGACTGCCTTAAAGCTGCAGTTCACGGAGATGTCAAGTGGCTGGAGTATTTTGGTTCATGTGTTATAAATTTCACATATAAGTCGCTCCGGAGTATAGGTCGCACCCCCAGCCAAACTATGAAAGAAAATGCGACTTATACTCCGGAAAATACGGTATATATGGATTTTGTTATTTTATAAACATCTTAGGAGTCATGTAACTCTTCATTCTTGTGCACTAGAGGGCTAATAATGAGAGAACCACCAAAACAGGTATGGTTTTACACGTGGAGACTACTGACATTTTTCCCTCCTCATCTTCTCTTTGGCTAGGGACAGTGTCACTGCTGGTAGCATGAGGCGATACCTGGACCCTACAGAGGTTGCACAGATAGACCAACCCCTCCAGGATGGCACATCAATACGTACCATTGCCAGAAGGTTTGCTGT